>NW_024045133.1:1901188-1922361 GCF_012273895.1 Zerene cesonia | reverse complement strand
TTCGAAATTCAAATGTAATATTTTTTTATAATTAAGTGTAACAGTATTTATGGCCAGACTAAGTATATCATCTGCCCCCATACCCCACTGGGGGACAGGGTACTTCACTTTTATAGTCTGAGTGGGTAATTCACTCACCTCAGGTGCCTGATGACCAAGCAGGTCGTACAATATGACGCTGCCCAACGAATGGCCGCCGAGTGAAACGCCCCCATCGAAATCCGGATTGCGCTTTTTGAAAAGGTGGTATATCCTGTTCATTTCGCTGCACACTGTGTCTATTATCGTCTGAAAAATACAATTATTGAAATAAAGTTTTGAGTATGGGAGAAGTCGAGCACGTTTCGGCACGTAGTGGGCCAGCTCGCACCGGGGGAGTAACACCGGAAGTGACATAGAAGACCGGCGTGGATGGACAATACAATTTCATATTGTCATTCATTCATTCATTTTATTGCCACTCTATCTTTTTACTTATCTATGTCTGTTTCCGTTTGTGGTGTCTTTTACAATTTTACCATTTCCTCCGTCCGCCTACTCGTGGGGGGGGGGAGGGAGGATATAATATAATATCCTCCCCCCCCCCAATTCTAACCAAATATCTATTAGTCTTTAAGCTTTTCATTAGCTATCAGCATTATACAGCTATTTATCACCCTTTCAGTCTGTTTGTCTGTCTGTTCCTCCCCCCCCCCTCACACTCACCTGACAGAACACGGGGCTGGTGTAAAACAGCACGTCGAGCAGCGTGTCGTTGGCGAAGCCGCGCAGCCAGGGGATGCTGTCCAGCGTGACGTTCGCGAGCCGAGCGTCCACGCCCGTCTCCGACGAGTGGAGGCGGCCGTGCCACGAGATCGGCAGCACCTGTTGGCGGCACCAACCACCGTTTTTTACGTCATAAGCGGGCAACCGAGCTGGTGGTGGTTCGCCTGATGGTGAGCGATCACCACCGCCCGTGAATAATCGCAGAGGTGCTACCTCTGCGCATCAAAAGTAGAATTCGATGCCCATTTTTAATGGAGTGGGAGAGCCGGAGGCCCATATCCATTTCCTATACCGTTCCCAGTCCTTTCCTTAACTCCTCTCGTCAATCCTTTCTTAATCCTTTTTCGCCTTATAGTCGGCAATCCATTTGCAAAGGCTACATAGCTTAGATTTGCAAACAACATTACACCTCTCCAGATGTCCACGGGCGGTGGTAGCGCTAACCATCTGGCGACCCACCAGCTCCATTGCCGACGGTAACATATAAAGAGAAACGTACCTCGATTCTGCCAACCAGACCGCTGTCGTATGAATTCTTATAGTGCGACTGCAGCAATTGTAGACTCGTCGTACGGAAGTCGTTAACTGGCAGGAAAAATAAGAAATCCATTACCATTACACAGAGAAATTTGAGAAAAGAGTAGAAAAAATTCAATCACTCAGCGGGATTCGAACCCACGTCTTTTTGCTATACCGTAGCAACGCCTAGCCTCTCGGCCACCTGCGATCCCGCTACAGTAATCGAATCTCGTCTAGTCTTAACGTTTCATGTGCCTAGGGCCTAACCCTAGGGGCCTTAGTTATTACGGCCATAATTGTTACCGTAGCAATATAGAAATATGTTATGTATGCAATACATTATGTAGGAAATGTGTTGACCGCCTCCCCGGCACAGTGTTTAACGCGTGAGATTAAACCCGAGGGGTCCCGGGTTCGATTCCCAGTGGGGACGCACAAAGAGAAATGTCTCGGTCTGGAAAGACACAGAAGGCCGATCACCTACTTGTCCATAAAGAAAATCGATCAGTGTAACAGATGTATACTCGTAACATCTGCCCCATATCCTGCTATATCTATAAAAAAAAATCATCGGCTTTGTTAACACGGAACTTTCGACTGGATGAACCGATTTTGATGATTCACATTTTTTTTAGTTTATTATTGTCTTATTCGTATTCCACCATACAACAATCTATATAAATAGAATTTTCCAATACTACAGAGACTGTAGAGCTTTCAAGCTCTTCTCAGTATTAACCGCTTTCCGAATCGGTGCTAAATGTTACAACTGTGTTATGACAATACAAAAGTGCTTCTATAATAAGTCTAATTGAATAAATAAATGCTTGACTTTGAGTTTGACTCGATAAATGGCAAGGATCCCAGCTCATTTTATGGCGTATTTTTTTTCTTTTCTTTTCCGTCCGTCCGTCCGTCCGTCCGCAACTCACCGACCGCCTCGACGGCGCGCATGCGCATGTCGCACGCGGAGCCGACGCCGTGGCACAGCAGCAGCAGGTGGTCCGCGCGCGTCGGCTCCGCGTCCTCGATCTCCGACTCGACGCAGCCGCGCCGCACCACGCGCGGCCGCATCGCCGACTGTGCGCACAGACAGACAGACAGACGGGGCTGTTGTTATTATGTCATCGGGGTAACGTGCTTCTTAACAGTGAATAAAAATAAATTTAAATACACATATATACTAATGTTATAATTGAAGGGTTTGTATGTCTGTTTAGCTGAGCGCTCCAATCTCAGGAACTACTACGACAAACGAATAGGTACGAATAATAGGTACGAATTCAAATAGATGGCCTATTTGTTGAGAAAGACTTTAGGCTATACAGCATCAGGTTCTATATGAGTAAAACGCGTTTAAATAATCTAAACAACACGCTTTAAAGCTAGAATCAATTGAATGGTCTCACTTGCTCTTATACCGAGTATATGTAAGGAAATTATTGAATTACAACGATTCTAATCAGGATAATAAGATAGCGTCATGAAATTATCGTATTGTCACCGATCCTTGATAAGTGTAGAGAGTTTGAATTAAATCTGTGCTTTAAAAGTGGGTTAAAATCGAGTCTAAAGCAATTAGTTAAAGTGCATAGATATATTTTTCTAACCGTAGATAAGAAGATAGATTTTTCTAACTTTAGTAACCGAAACAATGGATTGATATGATATTGAAAATACTAGAAAGTTAAAGACAGAAAGTTAAAGTTTTGAGTGATCTATTCACTCACTGTCAGTTTAAACTTTCTGCATAAAAACCTATACTAAACTACCAATACTCCTTAGTCTAGATTTTAGTCAACATATCAGTATCTACTCTATGTGACTATCCTACTAACCTAATCTATCCTATATCTATCCCCCACTGCTTATTTAAATTAACTCTATAATAAACTAGGACCAAACTAGGAAATACACTACAAATTAAGTCTAGACTTCAGACTAAGCAGCTGTTTCAACTACCTAGTAGTTAGGAACTAACTAGTTTCTCCTTCTGATGCCTATACTCCCCAGCTCCATGCACTAGGAACACTAGGTGGTCTATTTTCTGCGTTTGATCGCCCGTCACTCTGATCTTGGGCGGATTTCTGTATACCGTCTTGCCGAATGCGAATAGCTGCGAAAGGATGGGATAGGGAGGTAAATAGGGTATGGTAGGATGTATTTGGGCAAAGGTATGGTAGGATGTATTTGTTCTTTTTGTATAAATGTCTATGAAGGAAAGGAAAACAGGAGAAAGTAAGAAGTAAGATTAGGTTTTTGTTTAAATGTAAATAGACGTAGGGGTAAATGGGTAATGGTAAATAGCTATTATAGACAAAGAGGTTATAATTCTATGTAATATTTTATGTTGGTATGTGTGTGTTTTGTTTTTATGTGGATGTATTATTTGTCTATGTATCAAGATTATTAATTTCGGAAGGACACATATTCTATGAGGAATCCGATCATAATCCAGCACCTTGGATAATTACAGGTAGGGATTAGCAGATGTGATGAAGTGTCCATTGATTCTTGAACATGGCAGTTTCCCAACTATGTTTTCTGGAAGGAAACGAAGGAAGGTGGAGTTCCTCCAAGAGAGGATACTCGACCAGTCTACACAACTGGCCAGCCGGTAAGGCCCCGACAGTATTAAGTTGGAGAGTTGTATATATGCTTTGTAGCGCAATATTTCGCTAGCGCGATTCAGAAACGTGTTCTACTTTTACCAAACGCCGCTACTCACCGGGCTGCTGCTGAAGCTGTCGCCGGTCTGCAGGAAGTGCACCATCACGGCCGGCCCGTGCATCACCACCAGCTCGCTATTGGGCAGCATCAGCCGGCGGTGCCACTCGCCGGTGGTGACGCCGTGGCGGTACTCCTCCTGAGCGGAAACTATGTATCAACACACTTTCTCTTCCTTGAATTCGATGATTAAGAACAATCTTAAATGAAAAGGCACCTTAAAAAAGATCGTCATGTGTGTTTGTTATAAAAAAATGATCATAATATCGGACTGCGTGTATTTTATCGTTTGAGTGAGTTAAGTGGTCGAAACTCCAGGCAAAAAGGTGGAAAAAAAAAATTAACTAGCTGCACGCCCCGGCTCTGCACGGGTAACAATTAATCGTAATAGAAATTATATGAACTATCCTATCTTTTAAGTTGGATGAAAATGCACATGATGAGCAAGTTTGATTCAAATCGGTTGAGCAGTTTGGGAGTCCATCGAGGACTAACAACGTGACACGTAATTGACATATGTAAAGATTAAAAAAATTCGATGATAATTATATGTCCGTATGTTTTTTATATGGGAATTTTTATGTACATGTTAGTGGACTAGAGTTAAGTACCTCTAGCTGCTCGGCAACTGGTTCCGTATAAGGAACATATCTCGCATCCGTGTTGCCTTTGTAGAACCAGCTGCATCTGTAATGTTACATTATTTTTCATATTATTCCCTTTCTTTTTTTATGCAAGAGTAGGCAACTGAGCAGGTGGTAAGCGATCATCACCGCCCTTGAACATTCTGTTCATTAAAAGTTGGTCAAAATGGAGAGGAGTCAGTTTTTTTATGCCATAAGTGGGCAACCGAGCTAGTGGTTCGTCTGATGGTATGCGATCACCACCGTCCATGAATTCGCAGAGCAAGAGCCTCCGCGATTGTGCTGCCCGTTTTTAAGGGGAAAGGGACAAGAAAAGGATTAACGACTAGGAAGAAGAAATTGACTGAAGGGTGAAGAAAGAAGTCTCCGGTTCCCCCACTCACCAAACGAAACACAGTATCATACTACTAATTCACGCCGGTTTTCTGTGGGGGTGCGGTACTTCCCCGGTACGAGCTGGCCCAATTCGTGCCGAAGCATGCTCGACAGCCACATTCAAAAACATACAGGTGAACGCGTCTAAATAGGAAAACTCACCGTCTAACATTGCTCGGCTTCTCGCTCCAGTAGACCGGCATACGGAGGCGTCCCTTCACATTGACGTCATATCGTCCCCCATCGGTCGCCACTAGGGTTTCGTCCGTCAGCTCGGCTGGAAGCGTTCGGGTGTTATATCAATTACCAATTCAAACGTTTAAGAAATCAAACACCACAGTGCCATTGACTTATGTCTGAAATGAAGGTTGTCGTCACCGTCGCTCGTTACAGCGCGTCCCCGTCACCTTTAGAATAATATTCTGGACACTTCTATTAACTTTCGGGATATTAAACAATTGCAATGTAGAAAGATAGCAATTAGACACAGAGCACTAAAAGTAGTCAACAATGACAATTCAACATCTTTAGTTCATTTAGAAAGGCTTTTAAACGGATTTTAAAATTGATTCATTATATCATTTTCGACCCGACGTTTCGAACACTTTACAGCGAACGTGGTCACGGGGAGACTATTTTAGTCTCAGATCTTCGCTTCAGTCAAGAAAATACTATCTTTATTCATTTTATCGCAATTTCAAAGATGAATTGGTGGCACTGTTGTCTATATTATCTACTACTACTACAGACGAAGATAGGTGATAATAATTCATAAGGAGAAAAAAAATGGACACCCATCTAAATCAACATTGTACCAATCGTTGCCTAACCCCGATTTATATTTATATATTTATTGTAACAGCTACAGGTAGTCCTACTAATATTATAAATGCGAAAGTTTGTAAGGATGTGTGTGTGTTTGTTGCTCTTTCACACAAAACCTACTAAACCGATTGCAATGAAATTTTGTACGTAGATAGTTGGACAACTGGAATAACATATGGGCAACTTTTTATCCCGATATTCCTACGGGATACGGACTTACGCGGGTGAAACCGCGGGGCGCCGCTAGTATAAAATAATCTATACTAATGCTAACATACCCGGCCACGCGTTGCTGTGGCTGAGTTAATTAAAAATATTAAGATTATAAATTATTGGGATAATTAATCGAAATAAAAACTATCCTATCTTAAGTTGGACCAAAATACTATGTGTATAAACGCCAAGTTTCATCAAAATCGGTTGAGTTGGTGAGGAGTTCAATGGGAGCATACACTAGATTTTTATATATTATTATTAAGATTATAAAGCTGAATAGTTTTTTTGAATGCACTAATCTCAAGAACTACTGGTCCGATTTGAAAAATTCTTTCAGTGTTAGATAGCCCATTTTTTGTATCTGTATCTGTACCAATTTTTGAAGAAAAATTTGCGACCAGATTAAATCATCCACATTTTTTATCCATCTACCCTCACAAAGCTCCCACACACACACAGCAGGAATATCGCTAAAGACGTAGTACTTACGACTGTTAAAAGCATTTTCCAACGCCATAGAGTCAGCCACCGAGAAGCCCCTCCATATAGAGTTACCATCCTTGTCCACGCGATAGAACCAGTGGTGCTTCACCGGTGAATATTCGGTTGTTGCGCGGCTCTGGAAAAGTTCGATGCGAACCGATTTTAAAGAAGTTCACAATTCGATTGTATGTTTCTGGGGGGTGTTCGTTAACTGACAATTGCTTAAGCGTGCTCGAACCACCAGCTCAGTTGCCCGCTATGACATAAAAAAGTCTGTCGACTGCGTGAACTGGAAACTGGTGCTGGTCATGCAGGCCTCTTTTATATTTGGTCTAGTTCGGACAATATCAAGGTGTTTTGGGTTTTTGTTAAAAATAATTATAGTGCTCTAATTACGCAACTAACTCCGATAAAGGAACATTTTTTTCGCTGACGCTCTGTATCTATTAGACGTGTGTTATACGAGCGGCCCGCCCTAACTTCGCGCATAGTTGGTAGACATATAGCCTATAGCACTCGGAGATTGATGAAAATTATTTAGGAAATCGATCCAATAGTTTTCCGAGATATAATAAACAAAGGAACGTTAAAATCAGGAACTACTGTGATACCATGGGCGAAGCCAGTGGGGACCTCTAGTATTTTATACAATTAAACATATTTGCACATTGTATTATGAATAAAATATTACGCAACAAATTTAAACGCAAAATTTGGACCAATCACAATAAACTTTATACATTAGAATAGGTTTTAAATACGTCTCGATCTATTCCATTTTATTACATATAACCATATAAGCATTTGATAACATTATACGATAACGAACAAATAATAAAAATGGGCACATAGTACTAAATACGTTTCACAAAAGCTAGTATCAAAATGATATATACCTCAGACAATATAGCAACACCGTCATCCGACTCCTCTCGCAAATGCTGTTCCATAAAATTAACCGTCAACCTCTGGTTCAGCCTGTCACTTTTCACATCATCCATATTAACTTCTTCCTTTCTACCCTCGCTTATATCCATGCACTTCCTAAATTTACAATCAACGCAATCCAAATTTAAATCTACTAAACGCCCCGCGCTCGGGTTACAGCAATTTTTACATTTTCTCACTATCTCATTTTGATCGTCGTTACGTGAGTTACTATCCCCTTGTATTCTATTAACGTCTTTGTCTGTGATTTTAACGGCCGCGCTGGGTTCGCCTATCGTATCGTTTGATTTGTTTATATCGAATTCTACAGTGAAATAATTAACCGTCCTAACTACATCGTCCTTAGGCGATGGATCCTTGTAATTGGCCAGATCGCGTATTAAATCCATGTTTGTTCTATATCTGTTTTGTGTTTCGTGTGAATCGTTGTGCGTGTCGTTTGTTTTGGGATTGAAGAAATTGCGAACGCTATTTTCCACGGCGGAATGCCTATAATGGTTTTGAGACTGACTTAATTCAAAAAAAGACTTCGCGGTGTCCGATTTTGGCGGTGATGCGAAATAACTGGACAGTCTACTGTAGTTATTATAATCGTCATCTTTGTTTGATGCGCTAGCGTCCGAGGCGAAGAAATTCATAGGGTCCGGCAAAGATTGATCTTCTGCTTTTGGTGTATTAGTTATTTTCGAAACGTTTTCCTCTTTAACTTCTACAGTTTGGCCGGTGAGGCTGGAGAACGCGGGTAGTCGTTCGACATCAGCTAGAATCGGTTCTTCAATTGGTTTAGTTAGGATCGTTTCTATAGCTAGAGTTGGTTTCATTGTAGCGCTGCATATGTGTGTTACATTCGAATGCGTGACCGGCGGTTGTGTGAAGGTTACAGTTGGCGATACTCTTGTTTGAGTTGTAGTATCAGGGACTTGTTTCTGCTGTTCATGAAACGTATCAGGCAGTACGTCCTTTGAAATGCCGCTGAGTCGTCTTTGATATTCCTTTTCGAAGCCTGGCGGTATTCGCATTGTTGTGGGCAGAGATGCGTAAGACTGTAACCCTGTGGGTGATGTAAGAGAATTTCTATAGTGATTTTCGACAGCGTAATTGCCAGTATCGAAGTATGACGCAATAGTTATAGCTGGACTGGTGGTAGAAGGGATAGCTGGAGGCGTAGTGATTACCGCTTGCGCTTCGAACACATCATCAGTCTCTACAGTTTCCATTTGCTTGAATCTCTCAACTCTATTAGTGAATGTATCTACTTCTGAAACGAACTCTTCCGTACTCTTTTCACGTTCCATACATTCAATTTTGTCATCGTCAGTTTCAGAGGGCTCGATAACGAAATCGTCGTAAATTGGAAAGTCTTTTTTGGCATCTTGCTCAATGGATAGAACGTCTAAGCCGCTCTCGTCTGATTTATTATCTTCTTCAGGTGCAGCAGGTATGTTAATTGGTCTAGGAATAACTGCCGGTTCTTCGTGGGAGTGTTTGAATTCAGCTTTAATTTCATCACTCGCATTGTTAGGTATGTTCTCAAAAAATAATGGTTTATTTTGGAGAAATCCTATGGCGTTTGGATCAGGATGAAGATTGTAATCGTGTTCAACTAGAGCATTGGTATTAAGTATATCATTTATATCGGCTGTATTCCACCCATAGTTTGGAATAGTACCATCAATATTAACATCATTTAGAAGCTCTGCAACTGTATGTATGGGTATTTCATCTATTACTTCTTCAGTGATATGAGCTATATCACTGAGCGGATCGATTGTTGATGTTTGTCCAACCTCTTGTCCGTGCTCACTTTCAGGCAGAACAGCACCAACGGGATTCAATAGTTGAATTGGTGCTGTTATGTTTTCAATTAACTGCGTCGTCAGATCTTCCACTTCTTCTCTATCATCGGGCTTAGCGACTTCTCTACATGTTACACAAATGTTTAATTCAGAGACGTCTTCGTCTACATTAGCATATTCTTGAGCAGGTTCACTCAATATGTTCTGAGATTCGTGTAAAGCTAAACTTTCAAGTTTATTTTTAACAGCGCTTAGTTCATCAAATGTCTGAACATTTGGAGGCATATTCGTAGTCAGACTCGAAAATTCAAATAAATGTGCCGATGATCCTGATGTTGGTTTTTCAAAATATTTAAATAATGTATCATTACCCTTCGTGTCTTTTGATACATCACTGTGCAGTATATTAAAATTATTCTCAACTGTTGACGTCTTTACATCATGTATGGGACTATCTTCAAAACTGTCATATAAATTTTGCGTTGTTATATCATAGTCTGGATCAATTTCGTCTTTGATTATAAAAGTTTTTTCAGAAACAACATTTTCATCAGATGGAAGCAATGGATGCGAATCGAACAGTTTGAATGTATTTTCAATTGGTGGATTAGTAAGCAATTCACTTATCGGGTTTTCTATAGTTTCCGGATAACCTGTTTGAATATCATCGGACGGTTGTGGAGTAGAATTTAACACCAAATTGGTCACACTTTCAACTATCTTGTCATCCAAAGGTGTGGGTTCGGTAGTGACAAATGGTGCACTAAACAGACTCAGTGGGTTGTTTATATTAGGCACCGATGATAACATAGGTACGCTATTCTTTTTTACCAAATTTTCAGCCATATAAGGTGCCGTGGCTTGTGAGTTTGTTGTGGTGACATTAGAATAATCTAAAGTTGCATAGTTATTGAAATCATTTTTAAACGTAGTATGTGTTTCGGTTGTAGTCTTCAGGGAGGAAATACCGGATCCGATTGTGCTTCCTACTGTGTTTAAATTAGCTTGGCTGTAACTCGGGTGATGAACATCACTTTGTTCTATATAAGCAGAAGATGTATCACGCCAGGCAATATCCATTACAGATTGTTTTACATCCTTATGTTCGTTCATTGATTCTTGTACGTTAAAATTGGCATTTTGAAATTCCGAACTATAATAATTGGCCGGATAATTACTTGGTTGCATTCTATTGTAATCTCCAACGAAAATATCGAATGTGGTGCTGTCTTTTGAATAGTCATTGCCATACGTTTGCGGAGCGTAAGCGGTTTCTTGCTTGTAAATGGTTTCTCCTTTACTTTCATTATAAGCCGGATCGAAGAATGTTGTTACAGTGTTTTGAATCTTATTGATGTCAATAGAGCCGAGCTTAGATTTTAAAGATCCAAGTAAACCGAATCCTTTAGCTGGCTCCGGGTCTAGCTTTGGCGGAGATTGTTCATATATTTCAGTCGTTGGTCGGCTTAAGTCAAAAACTGTGTTATAATTTGTTTGAAAAGGTTGTAATGGTTGTATTGATGGATGGCTATATGGTGATGCAACATTAGCGCTATCATATAGAGTTGATGCATCGACACTGGGATTGTTAGGTATATTGCGTTGTGTATCCGCTACGTCCTGAGTTATTTCTTGACTCGGAGTGAACAGTGCACCTTGAAAAGAATTAGACTGAACGGGATTCAATGTAGGTTTAATATTATTACTTATACTGCCGATGCCTTCGATAGGACCTGAATAGTACTGAGGTCTTTTCTTCGTCATTCTAAGATTGAGATTTCCAGTCATTTTAGGAGGTTCGATCACAGTTTTTGGCGGTTCTGACGATGTGGGATTTTGATTAAAATACTGATTTACATTTGAAGGTGCAGTTGGTGGAAGCGTCTTTTCTAATTCTGGTTTTTGTTGCGACATCTTTGTAGGATCATAGAAAAGCGGTGGTGGTTCATTTAATACTGATAGAGACGGGTTTGCGACTGCAAGAGATTGCGGTATTAACGAAGATGCATGTTCTTGTGTTTCAGCTTTTTGTGGTTGTATTGACGGAGGATATGAAGGTGTACTATTTGATGAAAATGTTGCAATTGAATGAGAGACTTGTGGTACAATGCGTCCTGATTCAGATTTCGGTTCAGAGGGTACAGTTGCTTCCGATAAAGTTGATTGAGGATAAGCTAAATTAGGAGCTTGTTGAATGTTTAACGTTCCTGGCCAATTCTTTTGCGATACGTTCGTTTGCATGAAGGTCCCCTGTTGGGGAGGTGCGATGTAAGTTTTTGACTCCATGTGCATATCTAACGAAGAGCTCAGCGGCGGCACAGACTCCGTTCCACTAATGGTTTTATGTGTTTGGAATAAACTACTTGGTGGTAACTTTGCATCATTAGAACTGTTAAAATTCAGTGTAGACACATTTCCTTGCGATAGTTGAGTCTCGGGTTGTACATTCGAGTTGTATTCTTGGGACGTATCAAATGTAGGCACAAAAATATTCCCCTGTACGTTCATCGGCGGTGTTTGAGGGTTCGTTGTCGGTTGTTTCGCTGATATCCGTCTCGCAACCGACGGCGGCAGTATTGTCCTTTCTACCGACGCTTGGCCATCACCACGCGGTACATTTGAAAACATCGGCGGTGGTGGGATAATTTGAGCTGTTGTTGATTGTATCGGTTTAAATGTCATCGACGCATCCGGCTCGAAATTCTGATTCGCATTCGCTGTGCTTTGTATCGTTTGAGGAACAACGCCCTCCGTTTTAGGTTGTACAGTCTCAAACTGTAATTCTTGGCTTGATTTTGTATCGGATACAGGTGAAAAGAAATTATAAACTGATTCCTTCTTCTCAGCGTTAGTGTCTTGTTTGTGAATGTCAATATTATTATCACTCGATGTTAATGTTTCGGGAACGAAGTATGGCGACTGGTTGACTGCTTGAGCGGCACTGTGGGGTGTGTTTTGTGCATCTGTGGTATACCCTAACTGAATTCCCTGTTCAGTCTGTGGGCTGTATATGTTCTGTGGGGTTGTGTATGCCGTTTGTTGAGTTGGGTTGTACTGTATTATCTGTGCTTCGCCAGTCAAACCCGGTATTTGAGCGTAGACTTTCTTCTTAGTTGTGATGCGATAATTTCCTGTACCTGAAACCGAGAAAACATCCAATTAATAATGTCATACTCGATTAATTAGCTGTGTATGAAAGCTTAATTCGATTTATGGATGTACGACTTACATTACACTAGCTTATTAGCGGCTTTACACACGTTAAATTCGGAGAAAAACCTTTGAATCATTTTATCTATTTAAAAAAATCATCAAATTATGTTGTGTAGTTTTAAAGATCTAAGCATACATACATATATATAGGGACACACGCGGGAAGCGACATTGCTTTATACTATACTGGCGGTCTGCCCCGGCTTCGCCCGTGGTACATATATAGCCTATAGCCTTCCTCAATAAATGGGATATCCAACACTGAAATAATTTTTCAAATCGGACCAGTAGCTCCTGAGATTATTGCGTTCAAACAAACAAACAAACTCTCTCTCTCTCTTCAGCTTTATAATATTAGCATAGGTAGTTTCTATGTGGTAGTCGAGTACGCTTCGGCACGAATTGGGCCAGCTCGCACCGGGGAAGTACCACACCCCCACAGAAGACCGGCGTGAAATAGCATACTGCTGTGTTTCGTTCGGTGAGTGGGGGAGCCGGAGGCCCATATCCATTTCCCTACCCTTTCCTGTCCTTTCCTTTATTCCTCTCGTCAATCCTTTCCTAATCTATTTCCCATTTGAAGTCGGCAATCCATTTGAAGAGGCGTAAGGTCTGCAATCGACCTCACGCCTCTCCAAATGTTCACGGGCGGTGGTAGTGCTTACCATCAGGCGACCCACCAGCTCCATTGCCGACTATGACATAAAAAAAAAAAAAGTGATATAATATAATTTACTAAAATGGGTTCAATCAATGCCCCTAAACTAATGATACTACAGCGCAGGTTGCGCATACAAATATATGAAAAATAAATCTATAAATATTTTTGTAAATATAGGTATATATGTTTGTACATATATACTTAACAGATCGATTAGTTTTTTCATTATTTTGCTTCATATATCACCACGCTAAATTAAGCCAATTTTTAATTTATCCTCTCTATCTTCCACCGTCTAGGCTATATCGCCGTAAATCGAAACATCGCGCATCTACTCATAACAATGACATAATCCACAGTCACAATTCACCGTGTCGCCATTAACAACGGACACAAATCGTTCACGATTTCCGTCCGTTCACGTAGTTTATTTCCAATCGACGCGACAATTTAATGTTCATATATAATAACCGTTGACCGCCTCCTTGGCACAGTGGTTAACGCGTGAGCGTAGAACCGAGGGGTCCTGGGTTCAATTCCCGGTGGGGACGCACAAACAAAAAAAAAATGTCTCGGTCTGACAGGACACAGAAGGCTGATCACCTACTTGTCCGTAAAGAAAATCGATCAGTGAAACAGATGAACATCATCTGCCCCATACCCCAGTAGGGGACACGGGACTTCACTTTTATATAATAACCGTATTAGTTGTCCGTAGTAGACCGTAGTCTGAATAAAAGAGATTATCAAAATTACATAGCGTTTTTGTAATTATATTATTAGTTCGAAGCTATGTCGTCATTGCATCAATCCATATAATAATACTGTAGCTGTGCACCGCGGTTCCACCGGCGTAAGTCCGCACCCCGTAGGAATATCGGGATAAAAGTTGCTTATATGTTATTCCACTTGTCCAGCTGTCTTCGTACCAAATTACATTGCAATCGGTTCAGTAGTTTTTGCGTGAAAGAGCAACAAACTACAAATATTCAAATTTAATATAATTGGCTTATGGCATTAAAAATTTGCTTCTTGAACGAGCTCGATTTAGAAAAATGAATATCAGTGTCAATTACAATCGAAGGTAAACATTCTATTATATAAATTGAATAATAAAAATATACGACAGATTAGGGACTGATACAGGCTACGTTAAGTCACTGTAACATGCCATTCCCGATAAACCTAACTATGACATAAAAATAAATAAAAAAAAATAAAAATAAAAAAAAAATAAAAAAAAAACCACGCGGGCGGAGCCGACCAACATCTAACCAGCGCATAACACGGCACGAAACGGCTTCAGCATTGCCTCAACACTGTCACTGAGTCACACGGCCACCTGCTGTACGCCGACCGTCTCAATTGTACGCTCGCGAAATCCACGCGGGGGTCGCGGGAGGTCATTGCCGATGCGATTTTTTTTTGAGCGCACTCCCAAAGTAGGTGCGACGAGTACCGCTCTATAATTAGACGTCGGACCACATTACGGGTTTCGTAGAAATAATCTTTAGCTTAGCATGTGTAAAGAAAAAATAAAAAAAAAAACGATAAGTGACCACCCCATCCAATTCTTGACCGTGCCAAGCGTTGCTTAACCTCCATTTTTTATTATTTGTTGTTACAGCGTCATCAGAGATACATCGTCTCGGAAAATATCAACTTTCTTAACTATCACGGTCACATGCAACACAGCCTAGTGACAGTGACTGTTATAGATAAACAGACGGACAAACGTACAGCAAATTCTTAATTATAGGGTCCCGTTTTACCCCGTGGATACGGAACTCTGAAAAATAAATATCTATAACCTCGCATTCTTGTACTTGCTTGCCATTTATATTGAAAGCCTTAATTCTCAAACACTGTGCCGCGGCATTTTTGTGTGTCGCCAAATTTTGCAAATATTTAATAATTAGCTGCGCCCCGCGTAAGCCCGTATCCCGTAGGAATATCGGGATAAAAAGTTGCCTATGTGTTATTCCAGTTGTCCAGCTGTCTACGTACCAAATTTAATTGCAATCGGTTCAGTAGTTTTTGCGTAAAAGAGCAACAAACACACACATACCCATCCTTACAAACTTTCGCATTTATAATATTACTAGCTGCACCCGGCAAACGCTGTTCTGCCTTACTCTTATCATTTAGGGGTGTGAAAAATAGATGTTAGCCGATTCTCAGTCCTACCCAATATGCTTACCAAATTTCAGAGGAATCGGTCAAGCCGTTTCGGAGGAGTATAGAGACTAACATTGTGACACGAGAATTTTATATATAAGAAGAGAAGTAGGATTCAACTACAGACCGTCCGGTTAAAGCGTTACACAACCGCAGCACCTAGGACCCATTTAAACGTATGCATTATGTTAAAAGGGACGAGTACCCAAGTAATTAACTAAATATCGTTAATTGTCCAATCCACTTAACTCGAACGCGTGATTAGCAGAAGCAGGTTAAAACTTTTTAGTTTCGAATTTTCCAGTGTTTATTTATAACCTTGAAGTGAAAGAAACTGGAATAATGGTTATCTTTATTCATACAAATTAATTTTATTTTAATGAAGACACAAAATAGTAGTCATTGGAATAATATGTTATCAACAAACCCAAAATTAAATCCCTATCAAGAAAGCCACATTATTACAAAGTGCTTTAATAAATAATCTTATTTTCCGATGTCAGACGGCGACGGAATTATAAGTGGCTATGGCGCTATATTGACCGCCTCCTTGGTACAGTGGTTAACGCGTGAGCTTAGAGCGGAGGGGTCTTGGGTTCGATTCCCGGTGGGGACACACAAAAAAAAAATGTCTCGGTCTGGCAGGACACAGAAGGCTGATCACCTACTTGTCCATAAAAAAAATCGATCAGTGAAACAGATGTATATCATCTGCCCCATACCCCACTAGGGGACACGGGATTCACTTTTTATGGCGCTATATAGGCTAGCTAATATGTATATAAATTAATATAGTTTTGTGGACATACGGAGCGACATAATCAGTTCCTGACAAAGGTTCTTAAATAAAGATTAAAAAAACGGCTTAAAACGCTGAAGGAAAACATCGTGAGGAAACCGGCATGTCCACGAATCAAAAGTTCGACGACATGTGACATCTGCCAACCCGCAATTGGCCAGCGTGGTGGCTTATAGTCTGGACCCTCATAGGAGGCCTGTGTCCCAGCTGTGGGAACATGTATGGGCTGATGATGATGATGCTATATCAAACCACTTAGATAAATTACTGTTACATGTATAAGTATAGTTGAACTTACCAACAGCCGGCGGTTCCTTTAGCGGCGGCGGCGCCACACTCTTCGGCGCATCCGGCACCCCCAGCGGCAGCCCCGGCGGCACGCTATCCTCCCCTCTATACACATGACCCACGTCCGGTGCATCTCTGCTCTTCATGCTTAGCATATTCGAAAAGGAGCTGAACACCGCGCTCGCTACTTGAGGCAACACCGTAGGTAGCTGCGAGAAATTCTGCGCAATATCCGCCGTGAGACTGTGTTGCACGTCCTCAGTCACTTTCTCGGGCTCGTTCAAATTTATCTCTTCCAGATGTTCCTCGACCGCCTGTAAGTTTGCGTTCTGATCCTCCTTCATAATACTGCTCAACGGTGCGCTTACGTATCGTGAACCTTGCAAACGCGCAAAGTACTCGTTCACATCGAAATCATCGTCCGCCTTCGCGGACGCCTTCGATTGAGTGGACGTTGTTGTTGTTTCTTTAATTTCATTGTTATGCGAATCTTTTTTTACATGTGACGTGTTCGAATTGACGTTCGTGAAAAGGTTGTGTGGAAGCGGGTTCGAATTAGCGTCGCCAGATGGGAAGTTTGATATATTTTGGGTGGTGTTCGCCAAGGTAGCTGTTTGGGGCCCGCATTGTTTATCTGTAAAGAAAAAAGAAAGGATCAAATAAATGATAAGAAATACGTGAATAGTAAGTAACCACAATAGACAAGTTGTGAATAAATTTTACAATAAATAGACACTAACAACGATTTGTCACTACAACTTTAATTTTCATGAGAGACTAAAAACATTCAGTTAATAACAACACGAATACACAACAATATTTGCTAGTATTATGACTCAACATAGACTTCACTCTAACTCTTAAACAACTTTATGTTTGTTTTGATAATCATTGTATAACACTTGACTAGCAACATAATGGTACAGCTACTTATTAAAATTAATCTTTAACATGGTCGTGTATTTTCTTAATATGCATAATACAATGGCGCTAAGAAAAACAATCATCACTACATAGTACAAAGCAAAGTCGCTTCCCGCGTCTGTATAAATGTATGTTTAGATCTCTAAAACTACACAACGGATTTTGATGGACTTTTCTAATAGATAGATTGATTCAAGAGACAGTTTTATATGTACAATAACATCTTAAAACTACCCCGAATTTAACGCGTGCGAAACCGCGGGCAAAAGTTAGTCTTATTATATAAGATTCATTATATACTTGTGCGTATGTAATCCTTGTCAAAGCCTTCAATACGCCCTAAGTATCAATTTAAATAGATTTTCTTAACGACTCGACACAGATAAAACATACAACCAATCAGGACATATCATTTAATTTAAATTTCCTAGACAAGGCTATCATTATGAAGAAAACTTAACCACTATCTAGTTTGTAACCTAGCTTAGGTATTTCTCGGGTGCAAGTGCTAGGCAGTTATCAACAAAGTACAGTCGAGGAAACAATCTCATTATTGCTTTATTAATTAACTAGCTGCGCCTCGCGGTTTTACCCGCGTAAGTCCGTATCCCGTAGGAATGTCGGCATAAAAAGTTGCCCATGTGTTATTCCAGTTGTCCAGCTGTCTACGTACCAAATTAAATTGCAATCGGTTCAGTAGTTTTTGCGTGAAAGAGTAACAAACATACACATCCTTACAAACTCTCGCATTTATAATATTAGTAAGATTACTAGTTGTACCTAGATTTTAATGAATTAAGATTTGAGTTGATCACAAATCAAATCCATTTCTCTTAGTTGAGTAATAGCTCACATGTTGCCTAGGAATAACAGCTATACAACAAAAAAGTTTAATCAATATAAATAATAAACCACTTGGTGGGTTTTCGCATGAAAGAGTAACATAAAACGCAAAAATTTTGTAAGAATATATGGATGCTTGTTTGTTATGTATTATTTTATTGGATTAATGGGATTAATATTCAGTTTAAATGCATTCAAATCCTACTTATTAGTTTTTAAGGATGTGTGTACGTTTGTTGCACACAAAAACTACTGAACCGATTACAATGACATTTGGTACGTAGACAGCTGGACAACTGGTATAACACATAGGCAACTTTTTATCCCGATATTCCTACGGGATACGGACTCACGCAGGTGAAACCACGGGGCGCAGCTAGTCTCCCATACAAACAACATGTGCCATCACGCATTCTCTACACGACTGTACCACCAATAGAAAGTCGCCAAGTCAATCACGAGCAGCTCGATCTAACGAAGCGGCCGCGAACGCGTCAATTAACTAGGAACAATGCGTTCCGAGGCGACTTAATGACTTGATTTGCGGGTAGTTTGACTACCATGTAGCACTCTATATAGAAACGTGTTTGTCGACGTTAGGTGACGCGGGCGTTTTTCTCTTTCTCAATCGAATATAACGTGGTATGGGTGTTTATTTGTTGTGTGTGAAGTCCCGTATCCCCTAGTGGGGTATGGGGCATATGATGTACATCTGTTTCGCTGATCGATTTTCTTTATGGATAAGTAAGTGATCAACCTTCTGTGTCCTGCCAGACCGAGACATATTTTTTTTTTGTGCGTCCCCACCGGGTTCTACGCTCACGCGTTAACCACTGTACCAAGGAGGCGGTCAAAGGTTTATTTATTGCATAGACAACAATTCTTTGTTAATAAAATTGGGCCAGTCGTTACCTTTATTCCTCTCGTCGTTCCTTGCTTAATTTCTTTCTTAGTATTTCTTGTGTTCGATTTTACGCGAGTATTATATTACATCTAGAAATTAAAGACTTTTAAACGGATTTTAAACGCGATTTATTCCTTATATTATTAACCCGACGTCACCGACCACGCTCGCTGTAAAGTGTACGAAACGTCGCGTTAATAATATAATTAATAAATCGCGTTTAAAATCCGTTTAAAAGCCTTTAATATCTTATTTCTTTGTTTATTTGCAATCCATTTGTAGAGGCGTAAGGTCTGCAATCGGCCTTACGCCTCTCCAAATGTTCATGGGCGGTGGTAGCGCTTACCAGCAGGCGACCCACCAGCTCCATTGCCGACGGTGACATAAAAAATGTCTAAAGCGAACCTACCAACCTCCCATTAGGATTTCGTAACGGCGTAAAAACCATTTGTCGTTAGGCTTTAGCCTCAATCCAACCCAAGGAAGTGGGCGCAGCCGGAGATTACTATTAGTGTTAGTTTTACTGCGGCACACAATGTGATTCACGCTGGTGCTACGGTCATTCGTTAGAAACGATCATTTATATAAACGTCCATTTATTTTATGTCTCTGATTTTTGTTGGCAGTCAATTTTGAGGAAATAGGCAAAATTTTGACGATGTGTACACGTAAAGTGTGTATTATGTAACAATAATAACGCTCTATATGTATAAATATGATTAATAATTAATTATTTATGTAAAAAATAAATGACATCTGTACGCCACATGGCAGATCACAGCAGAACTTTATATAATGTAATACATATTTACCTTATAACCTGTGAATCACAATAAATCATTTCGAATTTGAATTTGAATTTGAATTTTGATTTTGTAAGTTTGTAACACGTCATGTGATAGTCGTCAATATGATGAACCAAGAGACCTAGAAATCCATTAATACAAATATTGACATCCATCAGAGCGCTAGTACCACCAACTAAAAACCAACTAACTTACTAGTTAGTACGAACTCCCGTCCCGTGTCCCCCACTGGGGTAAGGGGCAGGTAAGAATATATATTCTATACGTATAAGAAACGAGATAATAAAAATGACATAGCACAGAACTATGTCATTGAATATGACCTTTTTAAAAAGAAAGAAAGACTAAAACAACCATTCGTTTCAACACACAAACGCACAAATAAAAAACAACATCTTACCATTTGTAGAGGCGTAAGGTCTGTAATCGACTTTACGCCTCTACAAATGTTCATGGGCGGTGGTAGCGCTTCAGGCGTCAGGCGTCCCATCAGCTCCATTGCTGACTGTAACATAATAAAAAAAAAACGAAAAATACATAACGTTAACAAAAAAAATGAATGCCACTTGGTATTTTAAACATTTCTAAAATAAAAATCTCAAAGTTTCACTCGTTCACATCTATTCCCAACTATAACTTCTTCCCTTGACTCCTTTTGAGTACACGATCACAATTTTGGTACATTTTAAAACAGCCATTACGCTCCGGACGTTATAACGAATGCCCGTCGCGTGCACTTGCACGACAACACGGCCACACCAAAACATTTATCAGCTGTTCGCGCCTTTAATTGCTATAGACAAACATATTAGCCTATTTACGATACTCGTATACTATGAATAATTACGATATATATATATATATATATATATAAATAGACATACATACACTTTAACAGAATATTAATAAATTTATAAATAAAAATTGACGATGTTATTGTCCCTATGTCTCTATGTATGCTACAATCGAAACAACACAACGGATTTTGATGGGTTATTTTAATAGATAGAGGAATGCATGCAAATTTTATATGTAATAACATCTATTTAACTACTCCGAATTTAACTCGTTCGTAGCCGCGGGCAAAAGTTAGTATATTTAAGATTAGAATAGATAGACCGATGTTTGGATGACGAAGATGTTTTTATAGATGTTGAATGGATGAAGACGGTTTTAAAACGCGCTAGATATTTTATAAACTAAATAAGCAGTAGGTAATCAGTGAATATATTGTGATTTTGTTGTGTTTGATTTTACGC
>NW_024045133.1:1898222-1900188 GCF_012273895.1 Zerene cesonia | reverse complement strand
TGATCGAATTTTTTCTATTCTTTAAAAATTTCTCATTTATAAAGCATTTCAATGCTATAAAACTAAAAATTAAATTTAGGATCTATCTGCTTGATGACCGGGAATAAAGGAATGGATGGATGGAATGGGTGAGGGAAAGGATACTCCACAGGGCCTCCGTTTTTATTTACATTAACGTATTTTCACGTTCTTAATGCCAAATTTTAAACCGAATAATCGTTTTTTTAGCACATTCGAATAACAAATTTAAGCGCCAGATGTAAACTTTTCGACATTTTATTTGTAGGTAGGTATATTATTGAAGTGTACAATAAACTTAAGCCAAAAATAAGGTTTTACGTTAACAGGTTGGACACGATTTTCGAGTTTTGTGTGTGTTTTTTTTTTTTTTTTTTTTCCCGCAAAAGCGTCCTGATCCGAGTATCGTAATAATTTTAAGTAATGAGTAATATCGCGAAAGTTATATTTAAAAACTATCATTCGTATTTATATTTAGTTTTTATCTTGATGGTGAACCTGTTTTAATACTGCATCGAATGTTACAACTGAAATTAGGCTTCGTGTAATGATTACAAAATAACAATTTTTAAGAAGGTTCTTATGGAAGGAAAATCGCCGGACCGCTGGTTAAATATATATACAAACTAGCTGCACGCCCCGACTCTGTTCGAGTAGTCTTTTATCGTTATTGTAATAATATAAACTATCCCATCTTAGAGTTGGATCAAACTGCGCATGGTGTGCAAATTTGAGCAAAATCGGTTGAATTGTTTAGGAGTACATCGGGGCCAAACAATGTGACACGTTGTTTATATATATTTAGTGTTTTTTTTTTTAATGCCATAGCAGGCAACTGAGCTGATGGTTCGCCTGATGGTAAGCGATCACCACCGCCCATGAACATTCGTAAAAGTAGTGCCTTTGCGAATGTGCTGCCCGCTTCTAAGCGGTAAAGGAAAAAGAAAAGGATTGACGACAGGAGAGAAGGAATAGACTGGGACGGGTGAGGAAAAGGAAAAGGGCCTCCGGCTACCCCACTACGTACGAAACCCAGTGGCATGCCACTATTTCACTCCAGTTTTCTGTGGGGGTGTGGTGCTTCCCCGTTGCGACCTGGCGCAATTCGTGCCGAAACGTGCTCGACTCCCACAATAAAAGATGTAAATTAATAACAATACAAATCAATTAACGTAACGCTCGCTATCACGAAACAAACGATATAACGTAATACGGAACGTGTCGATCCGTGTGTTTGAAACGTTTGATTTAACAATAGTTTGTTCCAGCGAACATTGGCTAATGTTTGGCAAACGGCGCTCGCGCCGATTGTGACTTAAGAGGGAAGGCTATGGATATTTTTCACATACGAACGCTCTCGTCTGTTTTCTCCCTGGATAACACACACACACACACACACACACACACACACACACACACACACACACACATTGACATGTTTTGGCAAAATAAAGATTTTATTGATTACTAACTGCGCCCCGCGGTTTCACACGCATAAGTCCGTATCCCGTAGGAATATCGGGATAAAAAGTTGCCTATATGTTTTTCCAATTGTCCAGCTGTCTACGTACCAAATTTCAGAGCAACAAACACACACACATCCTTACAAACTTTCACATTTATAATATTAGTAGGGTTAGTAGGATTTATTATTTATTATTGATCGTAAAGCAATGAAGCATTTTATAGAGTTATTACAGTCAACTTCTTCTATACCTCTATGTTTTTACTCTATATAAAACTCTATTTTTATAAGAACTAGAACTCCCTAAGTATACTCAAAATCGCATGTAAGAGTCGCCTATCGTGAGATGCCTTATGTCCAAATTTGACAATGACTGTCATGAAAACGGAAAACATAGAGTCACAGTAGGTATATACCTAGTCTTGCCATAAATATTGTAATAAAGAAAAAAGAAAATTGTTAACTGCAAATAACATTTATTAC
>NW_024045133.1:1892517-1897222 GCF_012273895.1 Zerene cesonia | reverse complement strand
CCCGTCCATTCTCTCTTTCCGATTGACAATCCTTTTTCGCTTTAAAGCGAGAAGCGCATCTCAGAGGCGCTACCTCTGCGAATGTTCATGGGCTTTGGTGATCGCTTACAATCAGGTGCACCATTGATGATGATGATGATTATGATCTATGTGTCCCACCCGATCAATCGTCGTACCCATTTTTCTTTCTTATTACGAGTGCCTATAGTGCTTATACGAACCATTAAAAATGTCACCTATCAAACCACCTTGCCCCAGCTTATACGCACGTGGCACAATCAACCCCATCTCGCTACCCTGAGCACCTGCACATGCTACTACACCCCCCCCCCCCTGCCGTGCCGTGCCGTGGACTCTACGCCGTGCACCCATGGCGAAGGTCGCGCGGTCAAGTATCACGTATAGCAGTAACAATTAAAGCGCAACAGTGCTGCACAGCCGCATTCCCCGGTCAGTCAGTCGACGGAGCAACAAACGTAAACATTGCCGTGTATATATAATATAGATAGACAATAAACGCCAGCAAACAAAATTCAGAACCGGTCCACCCCTTACTACGCCGCTCGCCGCATACGAATTACGATCGATAGATAGATAGATGGGACCGCGTCATGCAACGTGCGCGATTCAATCGTGATCATTGAGAATTTATTGTTTTTTTTTATCGTCACAAACATTGTACTAGATTTTTTATTGTTTCAATGTAAATAAAGAGATAATTGTATCTCCACGACATACCTACTTAAACATACATACAACAACATACAACTTTGTTTTTAGATTAAAGAGTTTTTAACGGATTTTAAACGCGATTTATTCATTATAGTCTTTAATTTCTAAATGTATAATACTCGCGTAAAATCAAACACAAGAAAATACAATAATATACTTTGTTTTTATTTAATTTTTACGTTACGATGTATGAACAAAGTTAGCGGAAACGTATGCGCATTCAAACTCAAACATTCATTTATTCAATTAGACTTCTTATAGAAGCACTTTTGAATCGTCATAGCACAGTTTTAAAAAGAAAACCGGTTCGAAAAGCAGTCGCAATAATGTACCTCCGTTCTTTATTTTTTTTAATTATAAAAATAATATATAATATAATTATTTTAATTATTTATATAATTTTTAATGAACCTTTCATATGTAACTGCGTAGCTGCGGGATTATGCATGTGCATAACATCACCACTGCTCGAAACGGTGAGGGAAAAACATCGTGAGAAAACCGTCATGTCCAAGAATCAGAAGTTCTACGACATGTGACATCTACCAACCCGCAATTGGCCCGCAAATGGCCAGCGACGTGGAGTATGGCCTGAATCCTCATAGAAGGCCCGAGTTCCAGCAGCAGGGAGCACATATGGACTGATGATGATGATATTTACACATCTGCATTTAGGCACCCGAATATAAATGGAGCTTTGTTATTTTATCTCTACGTTTACAATACGGAATATTCTCTGGAGTTCGATTCACAGACAGAAAAATCTCTATAGTGTACATTCGTCAAAAAGGATTGAAATGGGTTATGTTAACATGTATATGACAAACCCAGTATTCCTAGCTAGCTTGTTCCTGATAAATTCCGTGAATAACGAAACTTATTTTCCGATTCATCATCAAAGGCTAGCCGCCGCGCTAGCTATTAAAATTGATATCTCTACTAAGAAATCTTAGGTAGGTACAATCTAGATAGAATATAGTATATGCGTATATAGTTTACCATTAATCACCGAAACCACTATTCTTAGAACAATGCTTGGCCACAGAATAAAGGCACTTGCTATGCCCTATAAATAGATGTGTTGATAGGAACGTTTGATAAAAAAACAATCTTTTAAGAGAATCAGAAAGCTAATTTTCTTGTAATTCAGAAACAGATGACCAAGCACTATTTTATAGCATAATATTGCTATGTATATCATCATCATCATCAGCCGATGTATGTGCCCATTGCAGGGACTCGGGCCTCCTATTAGGGATCAGGCCATAATCAACCACGCTGACCAAGTGCGGATTGGCAGATGTCACATGTCGTCGAACTTTTGATTTTTTGGACATGACGGTTTTCTCACGATGTTTTTACACATTATTGAAGTGAAACTTCTTTAGAATAGTTGTGATTTCAAACCTGATGCAACGGAAGAAACGACAGGTGAGAGACACAAATACAACAATGTGTAGATTGAAGCCGGCAAAGAATGAGACAGAAATATACATACTGTTTTATATTATCGGTCTCTCCTCTTTGTTAAACAAATAAACTTTGTAATTATCCTACCCTCGTTATATATATTCATCTCATTCTTTTGTCGATTTACTGAAGTTTCACTTCTATCGTGTGTGAATCGCACACACTCAGTTTTTTTTACATTTATTACAATGTGTATGTGATTCGATACTTGTTGTATAAGATGATACCTCTGGATATAGATAGTAAATACTAGCTGATCTGACAGAAGTTGTATGCCTGCATTGAACAGCGGTTAAGCGCTGTTAATACAATATTTTCAACGCCTCTTATCTATACTAACCTACCTATTGGGTACATTCTCCAAGCAATAAAACTTAACCGTTTATCTTTACAGCCTGAACATTTCCACGAAAATTAAACACACACACATACACACGCCGTGAACTGTTTCCCAACCGGCGAATTCTCAAACCGTGACTTGACGCGATATCATATCGGAACCGGAAAATCGATAACCGAAAAAAAAGCTCTATCGCATGACGCGGTCCACCATTGATCCGTGTAAAAATCACCTGCGCATGCGCCGACATTCAGTCTGAGCGCGGCCGTCGCAGCGTGCGGACGTGTTGGCACGTAACCTTATGTACAGCAACACCTCGTTTCCCGGTAACTAACTGTCGATATTGCTCCGATTAAAATTCCTCCCGTGTCCTCCGTCACTCCAGCGCCGGATTTTTGTGTGTTGTGATCGAAATAATCAGTTCGAAACCGTGTGACATTTGTTGAACGCTGCCGTTGTGATTTTAATGTTGGTCAGTTGATTGGTTTTATTTACGTATATTTAATCTCTCGCAATTTTGCGTACCTGCCCTTATATAAATTATTCGGTCATAACTGAAGTCGAATTTGCGAGATACCATAAGTGTTTGCTTCTGTTTGTTTTTTTTCGCGAAATATAACAAATAACATAAGGTTCATTTATCTACAAATGCAATGCAAACATACAGAAAAAAACTAAAACAAATTATTCAATCTCAAGCTAATTCCTGACTATGATCGTGTTACACATTCAAAAACGAAATTTAACGGGTTTAAAACACACATTCATTCATCGTATCATTCAACACGATTCATAATTTGTTAGTATACAATACGTACTAGATATATTTACGAATATTTAAACATTTCCACAAGACGGGTGTATCGTAATGGAATAAATCTCGTTTCCTTAGAAAAGACATCAACGCCTGGACATATAAATATCATTTTAAGTTATTCAAATCCATATCAATACATTCAAAAAAAAAAAAAGTTCAGTGGTTTTATCTACGACTAGCTAAAATTAGTATTTACGATCAATGGATGAAATACAATACACCTTAGGGAAATAGCAGTCTCGTTGAAAATGTATTCATTTATTTATTTATACTTTATTGTTTTGAAAAAATTGCAAATTGTGACCTAACCTAGTTAGCACTATCACACGGTCTTATCCTTAAATAGCGATTTCTTTCAGACGACCGGTTGCACTTAAGAGTAGTTAAAATAGAGGATAGGTGTGGGGAAGCGCATAAATATATATATATATAAAGACATCAGAAAAACAAAGAATAATAATAATGATAAAAATCTTAATTTATAAAAATCTAGTGTCATTCTTCACCAACTGAACCGATTTTGATGAAATTCGGCATTTTATGTGTAATTTGGTCCAACTTAAGATATGGAATAGTTTTTCTTTCGATTCATTATACCAATAAAGTATAATCTTAATATTATTAATTATCACTCAGCCACAGTAAATAACAGTTCTTATATAAATTTGTATACGATTTAATACTATTTCAGTAAAGAAACTCATTTGTCACTAAGCTGATTAAAAGCTTTTTCTCGTAACGCTTTCCAGATTTCAGTGTAAAGGTTCTCAATTCGAGTACATTTTTCACATTACGTACATTTTAATTCAATCACGGGGCAGGATCGAATTTTCTCTATTCTTTCAAAAAATTTCTCATTTATAAAAGCATTTCAATATATAACTAAAAATTACATTTTTCTTTGTTTCAATTACTCGATAACTCCGCGGGTTCTCAACCGAATGACGATTATTTTCGTGTTTGATTGGGAATGGTTGTCATTTGATCCCATTTTAGCATCTGGAGTGGTGCTAACCTCCCAGGGACGTCGATGAAAGAAATAAATAAGATAATGAATCCTACTAATATGATAATGTTTTCTGTGGGGGTGCGGTACTTTCCCGGTGTGAGCTGGCCCAATTCGTGCCAAGCGTGCTCGGCTCCCACACTAAAATATATATATTTATTATTTCTATCTGATAGTTTATCAACCGCTAAAGCGTTTAAAATATGTCCGTACGATAAGACCTCTAAACAAACCTTGCAATAAATTATATCTAAATCAATCAAGGCAATTACAACTAATAAATTATACGAATATACTATTGCATACTCCACCTCTATCGACTGTCGATAAATCTATCTTA
>NW_024045133.1:1888153-1891517 GCF_012273895.1 Zerene cesonia | reverse complement strand
ATATCCCATATCAATCATATTAATTCATTCACTGTAACTCTAATCCGAGGTGAAAACCCCCAGGCGCTCCACTATATATAAAAATCCAGTGTCATGATGTATGTTAACAATGAACTCTTCACCAACTCAACCGATTTTGATGAAATTTGGCATTTTATGTGTAATTTGGTCCAACTTAAGATATAGGATAGTTTTTATTTCGATTAATCATCGCAATAAGTTATAATCTTAATATTTTAAATGATTACTCAGCCACAGCAACGCGTGGCCGGGTATGCTAGTATATACACAAAATTCACGTGTAACAGTAACAAGAAGTTGAGGTACAGAAGGCGGTCTTATCGCTATTGAGCGATTTCTACCAGACAACCACAAAGCAAAGGAAAAGCTGCGAAGTAAGAGAGTGGGCGTCGTACAAAACGGAATTTTGCATAACAGATACATGCGTGATAAATATAAAGAGAACTAAATATGTATTAAAAAAATACATACATACATACATTCAATGTATACATAAATAGGTTAAAACATGTATATATTTAGAAATTTTAAACATTTTAACGGATTTTAAACGCGATTGATTCATTATATTACAGTCTCCCTGTGACCACGCTCGCCGTAAAGTGTTCGAAACGTCGGATTAATAATATAATTAATAAATCGCGTTTAAAACCCGTTAAAAAGTTTTTAATTACTAAACGAATAATACTCGCGTAAAATCAAACACAAGAAAATACCATGTACATATATTATTATAAAATAAATAAAAACACATATGCACATATAAAAATCTTTTGTAAATATACTAAATCCAAAGTTAAAAAGGAAAAAAAATAATAAATGAATTAACTTTGCAGCTTGATAACGAAGATGTTGAGTGAGCTCTTAATTTGTTGTTTGTAACTTAAAATGTATACTTTAGTAGCTAGCTACGGCCCGCGGTTTCATACGCGTTAGTCTGTGTCCCGTAGGAATATCGGGATAAAATGTTGTCTATACATTATTCCAGTTGTACAGCTATCTATGTACTAAATTTCATTGCAATCGGTTCTATATATTTCTGTACTTTCTGTTGTCTGGAAGAAATCGCTATTTAGCTATACGACCGCCGAATTGTGATAATGTAACCTAGGTTGACTCTTAATTTGTAATTCTATCCAGAGCTATCCATCAAAGTTTGTGAGGATGGATGTATGTGTATGTGTATGTACATTTGTTACTATTTCACACAAAAACTACTGAACCGATTGCGATTATAATTGGTACGTATAACACACAGGCAACTTTTTATCCCGATATTCCTACGGGATACAGACTTACGCGAGCGAAACCGCGGGGCGCAGCTAGTAAAATATAAATTAAGCAAAAACAAATGAATATCGATAACTAATTAATTATAACATAACAGTTTTGTGTGTACCAAAATATAGATGATATGAAACAACTATATAGCGTTCCAAAGAAACATACACACATAACCCTCCCTCTCTGTGCACAGTCGGGCAAACACAGTTAAATAAAATTAATTAAAAACACCGTGTTTGTAAATAATAAGAAATCATAATTGAACATTGCATTCGTTCTTTTTAATTATAAGAATTGATGATTTCATGTTTACAAAAGTTTTGTCAAAACCGTGACAGCATTTTTAACAAGTTAACACGTACTTACATTTAGAAATTGAAGACTTTTCAACGATTTATTATATAGCGGGGAGACAGTCTCCCCGTGACCACGCTCGCTGTGAAGTGTTAATAATAATATAATGATTAAATCGCGTTTAAAATCCGTTAAAAAGTATTTAATTTCCAAATGTATAATACTCGCGTAAAATCAAACACAAGAAAATACTAAGTACTTACTTATTTCGTACCGAAAATCTGTGTATCTATCCTTACTATCCATACTAATTATAATTTTAATCAAAATATACATAAATCAAAGGTCTGACTGACGAACTGACTGACATAGTGATCTATCAACGCACAGCCCAAACCACTCGACGGATCGGGCTGGAATTTGGCATGCAGATAGATGTTATGACGTAGGCATCCGCTGAGATAGGATTTTGATAAATACTACCCCCAAGGGGATAAAATAGGGGATGAAAGTTTGTAGCATAACAATTTATTAAGACCGCGCGGGCGAATCTACGGGCAACTATATTTATAAGTAACTAGCTACACGCCCCGACTTGGCCCGGGCAGTCATTTATCATAATTGAAATAATATAAACTATCCTATGTTTTAAATTGGATCAGTATGCACATGGTGTGCATACTTGTAACTTTTTCCCGCGGCTTCGCACGCGTTAAACTTGGAGCAGTTTAATAGATTCTACTATAAATATACTATATACTTATATACCTTTCGAATCATTCGAAAAAAAACCCCCATCAAAAACCAAGTCAAAACTGTTTACAACAACATCATTTATAACAACACATCGGTTAAAATCACCAACATCTGGGGTCCCAGCTGAATTATCAACATAACAACATCATCGGCTGTTACGACAATCGGTTTTTACGACTAAATATGAGAAGTCCCTTTGATGTCATTATAATAGATTTTGACTGTAGTCGAGTTTTAAAAATCTCAAAGCGACTCTTCTTTATAGTTTATACTATGTAATGATTATATGATAATGAATCATATAATGCGAAAACAACCAACCGAAAATAGACACAAATAACTAATCACTTTTCTATTTAAATCGTATGGAAATTTTATCAAACGCTAATCCAATATTTACTAGTATTATTATTATATTTATAACTAGCTTTTCGGCCGCGGCTTCGCTCGCGTAAAATTCGCTTATATCGCGCGACATGATAAGGAGTATTTTCTTCGCATTAAAAAGTATGGTTTGTTCTTTCCCACGTTTATCTCCATCTTCATACCAAGTTTCATCGAAATCGGTTTGACAGTACCGAACCTTCATACAAATTTTCATCCCCTCTTTCAACCCTTTTTTCGCAATAAAAAGTATCCTATGTCCTTCCCCAAGTTCAGTTCTATCTTCATACCAAAATTTTATCAAAATCGGTTCAGTGATTTAGGCGTGAAAGCGTAACAGACAGACAGACAAACAGACAGAGTTACATTCGCATTATAATATTAGTAGAGATTTTATGCAAATTTTCGGTGTCACGAAACGAGTTTTTTTTTTATCTACACTTATTCATAATATTTACATCTTGGTCTATTACGAATGAATAATATTAAATTACATATCGAATTGCCGGAGTAACACGTCCTCTGAATCGCGCTAGTGAAATTCTTTCGCATTTAATTTTTAGTTTTATAGCATTGAAATGCTTTATAAATTAGAAATTTTGAAAGAATAGAAAAAATTTGATCA
>NW_024045133.1:1882187-1887153 GCF_012273895.1 Zerene cesonia | reverse complement strand
AGGCTAGGCGTTGCTACGGTTAGGCAAGATACGCAGGTTCGAATCCTGCCTCGTGATCAAATTTTTTCTATTCTTCTTTCGCATTATTATATATATATAGATAGATAGATAGATACGTTAACAATATTTGATGTTCAATTGACAGAATACTAGCTGCGCCCCGTGGTTTCACCCGCGTAAGTCGTAGAAATATCGGGATAAAAAGTTGCCTATATGTTATACCAATTGTCCCGCTGTCTACGTACCAAATTTCATTGCAATCGCTTCAGTAGTTTTTGCGTGAAAGAGCAACAAACACACACACATCCTTACAAACTTTCGCATTTATAATATTAGTAAGATAGGATAATCAAGATGTTGTCGTTACCGCTAAAATGATCACCTTCCAGCAGTCGGCGGAGACTCCGGTTGACCAGACTAAAATGGGACCATACAACAAAAATTCCCCGACAAACACATCCGATAACCACGCCGAACCTGTTGAAAATCACGGAGTACGTGGTATATAGGGAAAGCAAAAAAAACAAACACACACAGTAGATTTGATAACCTCTTCTCTTCACCATTCCGATGTGAATAATAAATAGAAAATTCGATGAATCTCTTACACGCTCGTCCCGTCTCGAACCCCCGACTTTTGCGATTGCAGCGCGTGCACCTAACCACTGAACCACCGTCGCTCTTGCAGTTAATATATACGTACACGTTATCAACTCGCACATGCAAAACGGGTTTATAAAAATAAATGTAGATACATAATTATACGATTATATTAATGCAGAGACTAGAGAGAGAGACTTGTATCCGTTAAACAGCTGGATGATAATTAATTAATTAATGTGCGTATAAATTACGATATTACGAGCATATTATTCGATGGAATTTTTTCACTCGGTTAAGAGATTTTTTTCTATGCATCTATCGACAGCTATACTAGCATTACGCCCGCGGTTTTGCTCGCACAGTAAAAGAATATATTTACATGGTCGGCAATGGAGCTGGTGGTTCGCCTGATGGCAAGCGCTACCACCGCCCATGAACATTCGCGGAGGCGTAAGGTCGTTTGCGCGACCTTACGTCTCTACAAATGCATTGCCGACTTTAAATAGTCCTTTTCTTCTCATAGCAAAGGACCGGGAAGGGTAAAGAGAAAGATACGGGTCATTGCGAGCACACTAGAGATGAAATGAAATGAAATATGAAATGAAATGAAATATTCTTTATTGCACACTCGAAAAAACAATTAAATTAACCAAAAAAAAAATAGGAAATGTAGTGCAAAGGGCGGCTTTATTGCTCAATAGCAATTTCTTCCAAGCAACCCAAATTAGGCGGAAGTAATAAAAAATTAAAGATTCAGTAAGACAGTGTACACACAGTGTAGAGATCTGCTTTGGTGGTAATGGAAATACTGTTTGTGGATGTTTTTGTGTTTCGAGCACGCTTCGACACGAATTGGGCGAACTCTGAGCACCCAGAGGCGGCACACAAGATCGACGTGAAATAGTAGTAGCACGCGGATGCTACTGCGCTTCGCACTATGTCACGACGTTACCACGTATACAACCTGTAAAAACCCGAGCTGCGCGGGCGCATTACCATGACCATCGTTATTAAAATCGACAACCAATATGAATACATCATTACCAACTTACTGGAAATAATCAAAGATGGCGGGCGTCACCGCAAATTTTAATATGTTTTGTAAACAAACATATAACGATCGATATTAGCTTTTTTTTACACCGCTACCGGCAAAAGAGCAGGCGATGCATCTGATGGCAAGTGATCACCGCCGCCCGTAAGTAATCACAATGTTGGGGCCAGTATGATTGATTTGCCGGCCTTTTAACTACTTATAGACTACTAGTTGCGCCCCGCGGTTTCACACGCGTAAGTCTATATCCCGTAGGAATATCGGGACAAAAAGTTGCCTATATATTATTCCAGTTGTCCAACCGTCTACGTACCAAATTTCATTGCAATCGGTTAAGCAGGTTTTGCGTGAAAGAGCAACAAACACACACACACATCCTTATAAACTTTCGCATTTATAATATTAGTAGGATATATTAAGTAGGAAGTAGGATTCCTTCGAAGAAGTCCATATAGTAGGGCGATGGAGTAACCGACGCAGGCGCAAGTTATTCCACAATCTTATACTTTTAGGCAGGAGATGGTTGTTGTTGCAGCTTGATGGCAACTCAGTAACACACTTTTATTCGGTTGTGTTGTGACTAAGTTACTATGTAATAGATATATTAGAGTGTTGGTTTGTTTGTCGTTCTTTCACGTCTGAACGGAGCGATTTTATGATGCGACTTATGCGTCTGCAGATAGGAGGCTAGAGAGCTATAGACATAGGCTACTTTTCACAACGGTGAAACATCTCACCGAGGTTCCATTTGACCACGTTGGTAAAAACTCCGGACTGGGACCCCCAAGGGAAGCGCAAGCGTGGCCGCCCTAAACAGACCTAGCGCAGGATAATCATAGCGGAGGCCAAGGGAATCGAGAAAACATGGAGCGAAATATAAGTGGAAGCTCACGATCAGCGCTGCGGATGCCCTCTGCCCCGGCTAGGGAACATCTCAGTCGTCTAATAATAACAATAATAAAAATTCTTTATTGTCCACAAATAAAGAACAATACAATGGACATATGTAATGTGAAAAAATAACTACAAAAGGCGGTCTTATCGCTTTCAAGCGATCTCTTCCAGACAACCGCAAAGCAGAGGAAAGCTGCGAAGGAGAGGAGTGGTAGTGCACAAGATAGAAATATACTAATTGATATTTACAATTCTAAGTAGTCTAGTCGAGTTATGTCGGCGAAGAGACTAACTTTTGTGCGTAAAGTTGTACATTTTGGCGGCAAATGACCAGCGCGATAATCGCAAGCCATCTAGTATGCAAACACGACAATTGTGTGTCAAGGTGCGCGAGCGCAGCTCCGCGGCGGTTTTTGTTCGTTATAGACAGCACATTTGTCCTACATATTAATGACTGATATAGATAAAAAGAAACAAAGATATTAATACTTGCAATGATTCGAATATTACTGAAAGTAGGCATAAACCTTGTCCTACTAACTAGTCTGTCTATCCTACTAATATTATAAATGCGAAAGTTTGTAAGGATGTGTGTGTGTTTGTTTGTCGCTCTTTCACGCAAAGACTACTGAACCGATTGCAATGCAATTTGGTACGTAGACAACTGGAATAACATATAGGCAACTTTTTATCCCGATATTCCTACGTGATACGGACTTACGCGGGTGAAACCGCGGGGCGCAGCTAGTATGGCATAAAAAAAATTACACACACATTATGTTATTTAGTATAATATAAACAAAAGGTTTTACAAATTGTTAACGATCGTATCTACACAATCTTAAACGTTTATCTTTTATGTTGCAGTCGATTAGTGTGTTCGGCAAAAATGAAAAATTAAATATTATTAATTTTGAAATACCTTTTAAAAGAGCAGCCCAGGGGTTTCTTTTTTATATGTACATGCTAACTTTTTCCTGCAGTTTCGCCCGCGTGGTCAAAGTAAATTTTCACGGCACATATTTCATCCCCTATTTTATTATCTTGCGGGTAGAATTTATCAAGATCCTTTCTTAGCGGATGCCTACATTATAGTAGCTATCTACATGCCAAATTCCAGCCCGATCGATTCAGTAGTTTAGTAGTATCAAGTAGTGATATCAAAATCTTCACTGCACAGTATAAAACAAAATCGCTTTATCCGTCCCTATGTATGTTTAATTCTTTAAAACTTGATGATTTTTTTTTAATAGATATAGTCGAATCAAGAGGAAAGTTTATATGCATAACATTAACATCTATTAAACTACTCCGAATTAAACTCTCGCAAGACCGCGAGCAAAACCTAAAAATACATAATAAAATATTAATGCTAGTTAGTCACTATTCAATATGCCATTACACATCAGCAATGCCTGCGACACGCGGTAAACACAAGCAAGGTTGAAAGCCGCACAGCCTTCCGGGGGCAACACACTAAGGGCATCTCGGCATCAATCATAAATTAAACGTATACGTTTTGCGAATAATCATTGCGCCACTGGCAATTATCGAAAACGGGAAGCCCGGAGAAGGGCTATAAAAGTTTTTTTAATCACTCGGCCGCCACGTGATGCCGCCTCAGCATTGAAACGTTGTATATAAGCTCATCATCACCATCATCATCACCATCATCATCACCATCATCATCATCATCACCATCATCATAACCATCATCATCATCATCATCACCATCATCATCATCATCATCATCATCATTTGTTTTCGTCGCGGGTTACAAATCCTATAACGCGTGTCATATTTTCTACACAAATTTTATAAAGAGGAAGAATTTTTTGTTTGTTTGTATTTAATGGATAAAAGCTGCAACTTCACTGAGTCACATAGGCTATATACGTACCACGGGCGAAGCCGAGGCGAACAGCTAGTATTAAATATGCCCATAACTTGGAAAGCCCTTTTTGCATTCAGATAACGGAGTGGTTTATTTAGCGCATGTCATATATCAAATTTTAATACAAACGCTACCGCTTGACTTATATTAAGTAATTATCATTTCGTTTGAAGCGATATCTATGACGTCACAAAATGACGCCGCATCGTTCCCATACCCAGTTGTGGAAGTCGGATAGCACAGTACTGTCAGTCTGTATGCCATCACCCCGCTGCCGCAGTGTGTTGATCCCGGAACGACGGGGCTCGTATAAGCATAATAATACAACCTTGACGCGCGACGTGGCCTGCGTTTGCAAGTCGTTTGGTATGAGAATGGTTGGTTGATAGAGCGCTTTGTTTTTATTTTTAATGCGGACCGGTTAATAAGAAATTTATTATATAAACAATAAACAATAATTTATTTATCAAAACATTTTGTTACATATATGTAGATTAAGAACCCTTGCTCCCACACTAGGA
>NW_024045133.1:1831884-1881187 GCF_012273895.1 Zerene cesonia | reverse complement strand
ACGGGGAGACTCAGTTGTAAGGTGTTCGAAAAGTCCGGTTAATAATATAATGAATAAATCGCGTTTAAAATCCGTTAAAAAGTTTTTAATTTTTAAAAGAAATTTATTAAGGCAATAATGCTATTGATAATTAGAACAATAATAAATACATATATATATATATACATGATTGCATGGTGTCAATGGTTATAGATATTTTATTGACAGATATGAGTAAAGTGATTATGATTTCGATAATATCTTAAGAAGCACCCCACGCTTTTTTTAAAATAAAATATTTTTTTTTTACTCACACTATTATTAATTTATATTCATTGAAATTTTTAACACTATTTTCTTAATTTAAATTCATTTAAATTTATTTTTTATTTTTTAGTTCGGTTTTCTATAAAAAGCGTGTTTTTTAGTTTTTTTAAACTATTATTTATTTTCTACTTTTTAGTTTGGATTATTTATAATAGCTTGTTTTTTTAATTTTAAACTATTGCACGACTCGAACGACGAAAATTTTAATTATTTTTCTTACCTTATCGACTATAGATGAAAATTACATAAATTAACAAAAATCGTATTTTGCAAATTGAAAAATGGAATAATTTTATCAAATTAGTGTATTGTCATCGGTCCTCAATAAATCTACAAGGTTTGAAACGAAATCTGGCCGTTTAAAGTGGGTCAAAATCGCACCCAAAGAAGTCGGTTACAAACAAACATACAAACATACAGGTGAAGCTAATAAAAAGCGTGTAAAAAAACATTGATTAAAAACCGTTTAGACGTAAGGGGTATTATATAACGGCGATAAATCATCGCTCACCGTCGGCTGTTCATTTCGCAAGATGCATCGATTTCGGGTCATCAGTAGGACAGGTTTATTTTTTTCTGCATGAATTCACTTTGTACAAATCTCGCTTACGTTTTCGGAATATTTCCGTAATCCCACTAATATTATAAATGCGAAAGTTTGTAAGGATGTGTGTGTGTGTGTGTGTTTGTTGCTGTATCACGCAAAAACCACTGAACCGATTGCAATGAAGTTTTAACATAGGCGAAAACTCTGAGTTAATAAACCCACAAACAACAAAAAATACACTCGAATTAAGAACCTCCTTTTAGAAGTCGGTTAAAATGAACTACTAGAACATACATTCATACATCGTCAAGTCTAAAGTAGGTAGGTATCAGTACGAACCCGTTTCTATCCATCCTCAACTCGGGCGAAGCCGGCACAAGCGGCTAGTCTTAACTCGTCCTACTAATCCCTACTAATATTATAAATGCGAAAGTAACTCTGTCTGTCTGTTACGTTTTCACGCCAAAACCACTGAACCGATTTTGATAAAATTTGGTATGAAGATAGAACTGAACTTGGGAAAGGACATAGGATACTTTTTAGCGCGAAAAAAGGGTAGAAAGGGTTGAAACTCTGTATGAAAATTCTTTATTGTCAAACCGATTTTGATGAAACTTGGTATGAAGATGGAGCTTAACGTGGGAAAGAACGAACCATACTTTTTAATGCGAAGAAAATACTCCATACCGTGTCGCGAGATATAAGCGAATTCTATGCGGGCGAAGCCGCAGGCGAAAAGCTAGTCTTACATACGGGAAAGTTTCCAACGATGTATTTACGTTGAGAAATTTTGAAAGAATAGAAAGTATTTGATCACGAGGCGGGATGCGAACCCGCGTCCATTTGCCAAACTGTAGCAACGCCTAAGTATGTATGTACGTTCTCTATTCATTCACGCGAAAACAGCTGACCAGATAATGAGATAAACTCGTAAATTATTGTAGTGTTCGTAGTGACGCGAGACGGGATGCGAACCCGCGTCTTTTTGCCAAACCGTAGCAACGCCTAATATATGTATGTACGTTTTCTATTCATTCACGCGAAAACAGCTGACCGACCACATCTGTATGAGATTGAGAGAATTGGACAAGCATCCCGATAAGCACATAGCTAGCTAGGCGGTCACCAGCCACCACCACGAGCGAAGCCGCGGGATTCGGCTAGTATAGTTTATTTAAATGCTTAAACGCGCTTACGTCACCAAGGGCTAATGACTCAGCTGTTATTATGTCAGAAATTCGCCTCGGGCCCCGTAACGAGTTTATGGGGATCCGCGAGTGAGGGGTTCCGTTATATCATGGTAATAATAATAATAAATAATAAAAATTCTTTATTGTACACAAAGAAATTGACAAAATAAAAAATTCAGCACAAGAAGTTGAGGTACGGAAGGCGGTCTTATCGCTATTGAGCGATTTCTACCAGACAAGCACAAAGCAAAGGAAAAGCTGCGAAGTAAGAGAGTAGGCGTCATATCAAAACGGAAATTTCATCACAGATGACATAAAGAGTGTAATAAATATAATGACAGATAAATATATATTTAAAAAAATCCCACAATCTATGTCTTCGAGCTCTTGGATATATTATGTCATGTGGTGTTATGTGTATATATACGAATCACTATATCGCATATAAATAAATAAATATTAGTCACTAAGTACATAGTATAAATCTCGAGTCGCTTTCCGCCGTTTGTGTGTGTGTCTGTTATGCTTAGATTTTTAATTGCGCAACAGATTTTGATAGGGTTTTTTTATAGATAGAGATATATTCAAGAGGAATGATTAACTTATCTCTGAAAATGGTTAATTGTTAAATTGAACATATTTGTCGTAATGTTGTTTACATGTAAAGCTGTTGGATTACCAATGAACAAATAAATAAGAAAGTATAAAATAACTAGTTGCGCCCCGCGGTTTCACCCGCATAAGTCCTTGTTATTCCAGTTGTCCAGCTGTCTACGTACCAAATTTCATTGCAATCGGTTGAGAAGTTTTTGCGTGAAAGAGCAACAAACACACATACATCTTTACATTTCTATTTTCGCATTTATAATATTAGTAGGATATCTATTCTAACCCAACATTCAATACAACAAATGTAATTTCCCCACAAAAATGTACATATATCAATAAAAAACTTATTTCAAAATAAACTATAACAAAAAAAACGTTAACTTATATTATACGGAACCGTTTAACTACGTATTGAACAAAATTTTTTTTTCCACCCAAAAATCCAGTTTCCACACAGCACGTGCTCCCGGAACGCTAACGATCCGTACGAATTCCGATGTCTATTTGATTTTTTTAATACCAAAACACCTTTACACAAAGTCGGTTAAGGGGCTGCGCGTGCGCCGATACCTGATTACTATTATATTATTGTTTTTTTCGACATTCCACTGCGCGACCCTTTACTTGGCGTCATTTATTAATATCGAACTTTTTCGGACAAAAAAGCTGGTGGACGTGTTTTTGTTTTATTGATATTACTACTAGCATTTGCCCGCGGCTTCGCACGCGTTAATTGGCAGTAGTAATGCATATAAACCTTCCTCTTGAATCACCCTATCAAGTAAAAAACAAAACCCATCAAAATCCGTTGCGTAGTTATACAGATTTAAGTATACATAGGGACATAGGGAAAGCGACTTTGTTTTATACTATGTAATGACTATAGTGGATTGACTAGCTTTAAGCCGCGGCTTCGGCCGCGTTGTCAGAGAACAGTTATATCTAAGGGAATTTATGGAGATTAAAGCAGACATATAATAAAATTACACATGTACGTCTATTTTATAATACGTGTATACACACACACACCCACACTTACAACGCACAATATAAATTGTTCGTTATTCAATTATTATATAATTGACGACAGTTGAATAAACAAATGAATAAATAAACAGCTTCACTCAACAATGTGAGACATGCAATAATTACATACTTTTAAAGCTACCACTAAGCTGTATAATAGTTTATTTTACAAGTTAAATCCTATTCTATCCTACTAATATTATAAATGCAAAAGTTTGTGAGGATGTGTGTGTGTGTTTGTTGCTCTTTCACGCAAAAACTAATGAACCGAGTGCAATGAAATTTGGTACGTAGACAGCTGGACAACTGGAATAACACATAGGCAACTCTTTATCCCGATATTACTACGGGATACGATCTTACGCGGGTGAAACCGCGGGGCGCTGCTAGTTATAAATAATTCTATCAGTTCAACCGGCTTCAAAAAAAAAGAATGTTATCAATTCGACGACATGTCTTTGTATTTGTTACCACATAACTTTTTTAACAAGGTGAAATTATATTTAAGTTTTTTTTTTAATTTTTTTAAGTTGGTGCCTGCCATATATATTATATACCATATATTTCACCCATTTAAGTTACGTCTAGTTCTGAACTATTCAGATCTTTTAAGGCGGTTTAGTTGTTTGTTATAAATCAATTATTTAATCGTTATTTATAGTACACATGATAACACATGTATAAACTGCCTTTTCAATACTTTTCAGGGTTAACCCTTCGGCGACACCTGAATAATTTAAATTAAACACGAATATTCAACTAGCTCAGACTATATACCTTGTTATACAAATAGGTAACTAACTTAGTAACTCAGTGCGTCCGCACGCCGCGAGCGTTAGGTTCCAATTGCCCGTTCCGAATGCCGCGCCCCGCCCAAGCGACCAACTGTGTGGCCAGTCGATAAAAAAAATCATCTACCCGCTTTTTTATTTAAATTTAGAGTAATAATTAGAAAACCTTACACTCGTAACTTAACGTAAAATTCTCTTACAGATACCCACAAAAGGATGACAATATAAAGACAACAAAAATGGCTGCCACTCTCATCAGATTGACTTTAACACTAGTGGCGCTAGTGAGTGCAATCCACGGCCAGTACAGTGACCTTGTACCAACACTGGACATAGACATGCAGAGCGACGACGCGAACGACACTTTGAGCGAAATCGCATCAGAAACGGACAAACCCATCTTAAAAACCAACGACGGCGAGACAACGGAGCCGGTGCTCGAAGGACCAAAGCTGTCAGACCCAGCCCGCGCGGAACACGAGGGCGCAAACGACGATAGAACCGAGAGCTCGAACGAAGCCACGGGCCAAGATATAACGGCCGCCACTGACGTCACCACGTCAAGCGACAATAATGTTTACACTGCCAAGGAACCGATGGAGGATATTTACTCTAATCAAGATGCTTACAATGTGCAGGTATGTTATTAACTATATGATATACACGTTTCTTGTACGCTGCTCATTCTGCGTAATAAACACATCCATCTTATCCTACTTCCTACTAATACTATTTATTATAAATGCGAAAGCTTGTAAGGATGTATGTGCGTTTGTTGCTCTTTCACGCAAAAGCTACTGAACCGATTGCAATTAAATTTATCCCGATATTCCTACGGGATACGGACTTACGCGGATGAAACCGCGAGACGCAGCGAGTGTGCGAAAACATACGCGAAAACTGCATTCATTCCCAAGCTTCATACAATTTTTGTGTGAAGCGAAGCCGCGAGCAAAAGCCAGCTATTTACTGTTATTATATATAACAGTAAATTCTTTGCGCACAAATCGAAAAATGTTCCACGGCAACATAATATTAAAAACAGTCTTCCAGTTCACAGAAAGGTAAGGCTGAGATATGACTATCTATAATCTATATATATATTATTTATTTCTTCTCTATTATATCTTATACCTTTAAACGAGCAATTCTTGTACATATATATATAATTGGAATCTCGGAATCGGCTCCAACGATTTTCATGAAATTTAGTATACAGGGGGTTTCGGGGGCGATAAATCGATCTAGCTAGGATTTTTTTTTTAGAAAATGTCATATTCGTGTTTTTTTTCCTGACATCTATTGGTGAATAATAATACTATTTTGCTTCGTAGATAGCTGGAAAACTGAAATAACACATAGGCACTTTTTATACCGATATTCCTACGGGATACGGTTACGCAGCACGCTTACGCGGTTTCAACCGCGGGTCACAGCTAGTTCAATTATAATTTTTAACAATAATGCTGTCAAATGGCTCAAATTGTGAATCTACTTTAGAAGCAAGCTGTTTCTCCTGAATACAGGTTGCCCTGCAATCTAGCTAGGGAAACATCGGCTTTATATATTGTAAACTTTAAAAATATATGTAAGACAAACCGTTTTTAACTAACTAATTTGTAATTGCTATAAATTGAAAATTTGAAAATGTCAAAAAAAAATGTATGTGTGTATGAAATAAATAAATGTATAAAATAAAATATACCTTATCTAGGGGAAATAACCAGAGGAAAGAGTCTTAGGCAAAACCTAAAAATAACCAGCTTCCGTGGCCCCTTCACAAAAGCGGCTCGACGGAACACAGTGGGGTTTTAGTCGGTAGGCATCCGACACCACCCACGGCACCTCCCCCGAAGGCCGTGTGGGTGGGTGGGTATCTTTACAAGATTTCCCAAACAGAAAAAAAAGGTGTGTGTGCGATTCACACACGATAGAAGTGAAACTTCAGTAAATCGACAAAAGAATGAATAAAATAGTATGTATATTTCTGTCTCATTCTTTGCCGGCTTCATTCTACACATTTTTGTATTTGTGTCCCTTACCTGTCGTTTTTCCGTTGCATCAGGTTTGAAATCACAACGATTCTAAACAAGTTTCACTTCAAAATTATCAATCAGCTAAATTTATTGTTCCAGGTCGAATCGACCGCGACCACCACGCACACGTCGGATGCGGTGGACGGTTTCCCGCCAAAACCGGCGGAGTTCGAACAGGAGGAACAGGATTACAGCGGACAGCGCAGCCCCAAGACCGATAACTGTGCGTATCCTATATATAAACTTCGTCCGGAGTCATGGGAAATGGATATTTTATTTATGTAATAAATGAATCGTTACTAGCCTTTGGTAATATCTATACTAACTAATATTATAAAGCTGAAGAGTTTGTTTGTTTGAACGCACTAATCTCAGGAACTACTGTTCCGATTTGAAAAATTATTTCAGTGTTAGATAGCCCGTTTATTGAGGAAGGCTATAGGCTATATATGTACCACGGGCGAAGCCGGGGCGCACAGCTAGTAACTATATAAACAGATAGGAAAAAGAAAGCTTTAATTATGCAATCAACTAAATTGTCTCGCATACGTAAGGAAATTATTTAATCTCGGCGATCCACATCAGGATAATAAGATAAGACTCATAAAATTATTGTATCGTCACCGATCCTTGATAAGTGTACAGAGTTTGAATTGAATCTGTCCGTTTGAAGTGGGTCAAAATCGAGTCTAAAGTCGGCGTCGGTGACATACAAACATACGAACATAAAAAAAAATGCAGGTGAAACTAAAGCTAATAAGATCGTGTTGAAACAGTGACAATAGCGCTCATTTTTCTCGTATAATAAATTCGCATGTTAAATTTGCATCATAAAACAAATAAATTAATAAATAGATAATAAAAAATCTTTGATGCGCGTATTGAAGAGAAAAGTTTGAAGCAATTGCATTAAAAATTATCTAACGTATCTATCTATAACTAGCTGCGCCACGTGGTTTCACCCGCGTATGTCTGTATCCCGTAGGAATGTCGGGATAAAGAGTTGCCTATATGTTATTCCAGATGTCCAGCTATCTACGTACCAAATTTCATTGCGATCGCTTCAGTAGTTTTTGCATGAAAGAGCAACACACACACACACATCCTTACAAACTTTCGCATTTATAATATTAGTAGGAAGTAGGATTAGATCTTTTTCAGAGCATACGAAAATACAAGTGATACACAATATAGACTAAATTTCGCACACACCGCACACCTCATTAAGACAAGTCGGTTGAACGCAGGGAGGTTCCCGGTCCAGGCCTACGGCGGCCTACTATATATTACAATATCACTACATAGTTTAAAACAAAGTCGCTTTCTCTGTCCCTATGTCCCTATCTATGTACGCTTAAAATCTTTAAAACTACGCAACGGATTTTGATTGAGTTTTATTTTTAAATAGATAGAGCGATTCAAGAGGAAGGTTTATATGTATAATAACATCTATCAAACTAGATACTCCGAATTTAATTTTTAGTTTTATAGCATTGAAATGCTTTATAAATGAGAAATTTTGAAAGAATAGAAAAAATTTTATCACGAGGCAGGATTCGAACCTGCGTTTCTTGCCTAACCGTAGCAACCGAAAGAGTGGAAGAAATTCGATTACTGTGGCAGGATCACGGATGGCCGAGAGGCTAGGCGTTGCTACGGTTAGGCCAGAAACGCAGGTTCGAATCCTGCCTCGTGATCAAATTTTTTCTATTCTTTCAAAATTTCTCATTTATAAAGCATTTCAATGCTATAAAACTAAAAAATTAAATTTTTCTATTCTTTCAAAATTTCTCATTTAGATACTCCGAATTTAACGCGCGCGAAGCCACGGGCAAAGGCTAGTTAATATATAAACGAGTAGAAAGCGCGCGTAATTTACAACTCGCAGGTAAAACCAAGCAATTTGTCATCTTTTGTCGCCGCTGTTAATTCAGCGGCCGTTCGCGGAAGCGCATAGGCCGGGAGCCAGACGACGAATCGTTTAACTATGTAATGCCAATCTGAATGAATTACTGTTTAAAATCGGTGGACATAAAACGCACGATGCCGACTGACAGTGCATGTAATTGCTCACAATTACATAGTATTAATTTGAGATTTAGATATTAAAGACTTTAACGAATTTTAAAACGGTCACCACGCTCGCTGTAAAGTTTTGTTGGATTAAATAATATAATGAATGAATCGCGTTTAAAACCCGTTATATTTAATATTTACGATCGATTTATCGATTACATATTATTATATAATAATACTAGCATTTGCCCGCGACTTCGCACGCGTTAATTTGGAGAAGTTTATTAGATGTCATTATACATATAAACCTTCCTCTTGAAACACTTAAAAAAAAAACCGCATAAAAACCCGTTGCGTAGTTTTAAAGATTTTAAGCATACATAGGGACATAGGGACAGAGAAAGCGACTTTGTTTTATACTATGTAGTGATTTATTATATATTCATTTGCGACACAACTGATTATCAATGTAATTTTTTCTTTTTTTGTATCGATATACGAAATAAAAAAGTTGCCAGCAGTAAAGGATATAAGCACAGACAAAGTAAATAAAACAGAAATTGCAACAAGCTCTCAAACTAACGATCACTTAAATGTTTCACAGCTTGCATGTAAATCGCAAAAACTGGCAATTCATTACAACACTCTGTCACCGCAATAACTTTAACAACATAGTCCGAGAGCTGGCTGTTAATTGATATCGTTAATGCATCGATTTTTATTGCTTGTCAAACGAATTGAACAAATATGATTATATTATGAAGACGATTAAATTAAATTCAATCAGGCGTTGTACAATGAGAAAAAAAAACCTAAACTATTAACTCTACGAAAGTTTTCTATACCAACTAGCTGCGCCACGCGGTTTCACCCGCGTAAGTCCGTACCCGTAGGAATATTGAGATAAAAACGCGATTTATTAATTATTTTGTGAAGTCCCGTGCCCCCCACTGGGGTATGGGGCAGATGATGTACATCTGTTTCACTGATCGATTTTCTTTACGGAGAAGTAGGTGATCAGCCTTCTGTGTCCTGCCAGACCGAGACATTTTTTTTTGTGCGTCCCCACCGAAAATTGAACACAGGACCCCTCGTTTTTACGCTCACGCGTTAACCACTGTGCCAAGGAGGCGGTCAATTTAGACCACGTTAAAAGTCTTTAATATCTAAATGTATAATACCTACTCGCGTAAAATCCAACACAAGAAAATACAACACACATTTATGTTAATTGAATCATTGCTAACATTTTTTTCTCATTTATAGAATGCTGTTATTGTTTATGTAAGATTTATGTAATAACTCGCTCTTAACATAATTGTAATGTTTGTGAGATTTAATTTATAGGATAACAAATGGAACAGTCTAGATGTTTTCTTTCTAAGACGCTGATATAATAAGCCCGAGGTGGGCGTATATAACGTTTCAAACTACGTCCGCATAAAGAGCAAAGAGCGCAAGATTCCCAAAATTGTGCGCACACGCGTGTCGCTTCAGCTTTGTAAAAACAAACTTTAAGTAATTCGCGTAAGGTTTGAATTTCAAAAACATATAACATAACTAGATATTCGTAATCCTACTTCCTACTGTCCTATCCTACTAATCCTACTTATATTATAAATGCGAAAGTTTGTAAGGATGTGTGTGTGTGTTTGTTGCTCTTTCACGCAAAAACTACTGAACCGATTGCGATGAAATTTGGTACGTAGACAGCTGGACAACTCGAATAACATATAGGCAACTTTTTATCCAGATATTCTTACGGGATACGAACTTACGCAGGTGAAACCGCGGGGCGCAGCTAGTATATAAGAAACACTAGAGCGGTGACTTCGTATGAGACAGCGCATCTTGGGTCCTTTATATCAATGTTCTAAGAGTACAGGTGTGGAATAGCGAGACAAATTAATGATATCCATACTAAATTATAAAGCTGAAGAGTTTGTTTGTCCGTTTATTTGAACGCGCTAATCTCCAAAACTGCTGGATCGATTTGAAAAATTATTTCAGTGTTAAATAGCCTACATATTGAGGAAGTCTATAGGCTATATATGTACCACTGGCGAAGGCGGGGCGGACCGATAGTTTATTTATATATTGTAAAGTTTACCAGGAGTTTTTTACACTAAGTAACCTTATTGCTATCAGTTCTTTTAAAATACCGCAATTTATTAGCTGATGAATTGGCAAGATCTATTTTAAGGTACATAGCTGTACTTATAAAATTAATTCAAAATTCATGAATAACATCTTTGTTCTATCGTCTTTAACTTTCACGCCAATCAATTGATGTAATAAAACATTCTATTATAAGATTAAAATAACCTGGCCTCTGACAAACGATCGTCATAAAAAAAAACTTCTAATACAAACCAAAACCCCCATTCTATTTTCAAAACAACTCTAATCGAAGTTACTTTCCAGCGAACACGCTGCCACCGATGGACGCCCGAACGTTCGAGAAACCCAAGCCTCTACCCGCAGCGAGCAAAAGCGCCACGCTCCGCGCTTGGCTCGAGGACACGTGGCTGCGGCCGCCAGTCGGCGTGCTGGTGCCGCTGCGGCCGGACGCGTTGGCGCGCGCGCTCGCCGTGTGGAACGACGTCACCGCTGACGGGTTGAATTTGACGGATATCGTCATTGTGGGATACGATTCTAATGGTGAGATTGGCTTTTCTAAACGTGCAAACGTCAGTAAAATTAAAAAAAAATATATATATTTGGGAAATCACATTGACTAAAATATGACACAATTGTTGTTTTCATCAATTTTATATACTCTAAAGGCTACCAGAATATAAACTTAATGATATTTAATTGGGTAAATTTGTAATCTCTTCGGGCAGTTTGTTTCAACAGCGTATATATATATACATTTATATTACTATTATATCGAAGGGGCCAAATAAAATCAGTGCTGCTATAACGTAATAACGTTCTCTGGCTGTACATTTATACCTATTTATTAAGTCAAATAAATATTATTGAGAAATAATTCTCTTCCTTACATACAAAAAAAGGGGAAGGTCAATTGGCTCAAAAACAACTGAACGTTAGAAAAATTGTTCCGCAAGAAGACAACTAAATAATTTTAGTGAAGACCTTTTTGGTAGCTACGATGCCATATACGGACGTTGTAACAGATGGACTCAAATAAAATATAACCGAAACATTACGTTTTTATTAAAGTAATTAAACTTTTAAACGCCTTCTGTATCGGCACCAACGGTTCAATGATTAAAAATCGAATCTCGAATTATTTATTTCCTCAATAATTTTAATGAAAATTTACTCTACACTAAAACTGTGTTTGGATTAGCAAACCATTCGCCAAAATCTTATCATTAGAAAACCACTGAAGGATCATTGAAGAATCTATCAACGATAACTTATCGATAATGATATATTATGTTATTGTTTTAAAATAGTACATAGTTACTTAAACGAGGTATCTTATGAGCCCAGATTCGATGACTTTAATAATATGCAACTTAGGGCATTAATATGGGGGTGAATCATCAGATCAGATCTACGGTACCGTATTTTTATAGAACCACTAGTGTCCCTACCCGGCTTCGCACGGATGTAATAATCTATGCTAATACATATTATAAAGCTGAAAAGTTTGTTTGAACGCACTAATCTCAGGAACTACTGGTCCGATTTGAAAAATTCTTTCAGTGTTAGATAGCCCATTTATTGGGGAAGGCTATAGGCTATATATGAACCACGGGCGAAGCCGGGTCGCTAGTACATGATATACGAGTAAACATATAAAAATTCCGCTTGAATCACTCTATTTATTGAAAAAAAGTACCCTATCAAAATATATTGTACAATTTTAAATCTAAGCATAAAGACGGATGAATGCAACTTCTATAGTTGTACTGATTGTGGCCCGTTTCCATCTCTATCCTTGCCAATCCATTCCAGTATTACCGTCATCAAACCTTTCCTCAATTCCCTCCACCGATCCTACTAAAAATTGTCAAATACGAGACGAGCTTTTTCGTTTCGCCCGCGCTCTTACGTAATCCAGCATCACCGACACGAACACCAACACCATTACATCAATGTCAAAAACCGGCCGCGCTGTGCAAACACAATAATCCGAAACACAAAACTCGTACAAACACAAAAGACGGCGAACGGAGGTCACGAGAGCTTTTCTTCATTTCATATGGGCAGGCTTATATAATCGAAATGACGCAAAAAAATCGTTAACGCCCCGAATAATAAATGTTTTTATGTGCGTTTCGAATGTTTTTATACAAATCGAATTTGAATTTAGAACAGATTTGTGATTGTGCGCTTGCTGTCAGTTTTGGAAAGAGAGAATCAATGTAGGTGTTTATAGGGAGAGAGAGAGAGCGAGCGGTATGTCACAGCGGGCAACTGAGCTGGTGGTTCGCCTGATGGTAAGCGATCACCACCGCCCATGAACAGAGCAGGGGTAGCGTCCATGCGAATGCGCTGCCCGCTTTTAAGGGGTAAGGGATAACAAAAGGATAGACAACTAGAAATGGACTGGGAAGGGTGAACTTTTACTATGGGAGTTGAGCAGGTTTGCGCACGAATTGGGCCAGCTCGCACCGGGGAAGTACCACACCCCCACAGGAGACCGGCGCGAAAAAGTAGCATGCGTTTCCGTTTCCGTTTCGATATTCTTCTTTTTTTCCTTTTTTCCAGATTAAATACACGTCAATTCTTTCTATCAGACAGTTAAAACACTCTTCATCGTAAACCTACTTTTACCCACCTTCGAACGTAACCATTCAATAACAGGCATTTTTAATAATCCTACTAATATTATAAAAACGAAAGTTTGTAAGGATGTGTGTGTGTGCGTTTGTTGCTCTTTCACGCAAAAACTACTGAACCGATTGCAAAGAAATTTGGTACGTAGATTGCTGGATAACTGGAATAACACATAGGCAACTTTTTATCCCGATATTCCCACGGGAGACGGACTTACGCGGCTGAAACCGCGGGGCGCAGCTAGTAATCGATACAGCATGGAAATCGCCAATGCGATACGCGGTAAAAACGCCATACAATAAAAGATACAATCGCGCAACGATCAACACGCCTAACGGGCCATTAGCTATATATCGCAATAATAATAATAATTACTATTTATGGTGACGGCTAAACGTCGGATATCTATGAGATACTATACACAGCGCTATTACGTATTATGTAATGTGGACAGTTCCCAGCTCGCCGCAAAGGTCGTTTCGCACGGAAAACTGCGGCGGCGAAAAGTTCAAAGGTGTAACGGATGCGCGCAATGTAATGTCACTGGCTGCCTAGCCGTCCGCCCCGGCTTCGCCCGTGGTACCCGGATTAATTAGAACACTCGAGTATTACGTACAGAGGGAAGAGTGATAGAATTTTATTCAAATCGGTCCAGTAGTTACCGAGATAAGCGCGTTCAAACGGACAAACGCGGCACACACCGGTGTTACGGTTACACTATAACCACTGCAACCAAGGAAGCGGTCTCCCCTTTGGATGCGTAACGCAAAAATATATTATATGTAATTACAATCCTACTAATTTAGAAATTAAAAACTTTTTAACGGACTTTAAGCGCGATTTATTCATTATATTATTAACCCGACGTTTCGAACACAGTAAAAACAGTCGCCTTAAAAGAAGCCTTTAATTTCTAAATGTTATAATACATAATTAAAATCAAACACGAGAAAATACTAAGTAAATAGATGCCTCAGGTGAAACAGATGTACATCATCTGCCCCATACCCCACAGGGAGACACGGGACTTTTTACAATCAACGATTATTCGCAGTGCAAGGGAATAGATCTACTTATAATAAATAAGGTCACAGTCAATTCCTAGGGTATGAATAAACGATGCGACGAAAATAATTTCGATGAGATAGTGAAATTCAATTTCGCAATCAGCGCCATTATCTATAAGGAAATATTGTACGAAAAATTATGCTGTCATTTTTTTTTTGGTGTTTAGTAATCTAGTTATCTAATCTATCTTCTATATATATAAAATTCTCGTGTCACAGTTTTCGTTGCCATACTCCTCCGAAACGGCTTGACCGATTCCTCTGAAATTTGGTAAGCATATTGGGTAGGTCTGAGAATCGGCCAACATCTATTTTTTATCCCGATATTCCTACGGGATACGGACTTACGCGGGTGAAACCGCGGGGCGCAGCTAGTTATTTATATAATTAGAACAATCGTCATTGTAAAGAATTAAGGTAGAATCGATAAGGAATTTGATTGAAAAATATCATTTATTTTAGTAGTTTTCATGCCTTCCTACTATCCTATCCTTCCTACTAATATTATAAATGCGAAAGTTTGTAAGGATGTGTGTGCGTTTGTTGCTCTTTCGCGCAATAACTACTGAACCGATTGCAATGAAATTTGGCACGTAGACAGCTGGACAACTGGAATAACATATAGGCAACTTTTGGTGATACCGCGGGACGCAGCTAGTATTGTATATAACATGTAAAATAATAAAGTATATACGCTTATTATTAAAAAAAATATTTTCAAACATAACGCGAAACCGATCGAGCTTTCAAATAAAATAACGAGTCATCAATATCGGTTCACTCGTACATACACAAAGAAAATATGTACTGTCGAATTCAAAATATTCACAAAGAAAATACAGACGGATTCAGAACCTTCTTCTGCTTTTTGAAGTTGGTTAAAATCATTTTATTGCGAGAACACGATTACGATCAGATAAAAACCTTTAAAAAAGAAGTTCTATGTATTTACTGGTATACGTGAAATTTAATTTAAAAAATGGGCCCGATTTAATGTGATTTTAGAATATTTTAATTACACTCAACACATTATCGTTATATATCTGCTATATACCAGAAGACAACATACCTGCAACAAAATAAAATCAAACATTAATTTCAGTCACTTATTAATTTAAAAACTAAAAAAAACACTAACAAAAATTACACAATCCGTAGGCCGTTACAAACAAAGTTATGCCTCAACAAACAGGCAAATATTCTCTTAGAAACACCATTTGAGACGCCATTTTAACTAAACCGGACCATGATCTATCTCTGAGCCAAATCTCATACAGATCTAGAACAATGGTATTTGCGTGGAAACTTAAAATTGAAATAAAAAAATAATTTTCTAACCTACTAATATTATAATTGCGAAAGTTTGTAAGGATGATGAGGAAATGTGTTTGTTGCTCATTCACGCAAAAACTAATGAACCGATTGCAATGAAATTTGCTACGTAGATAGCTGGACAACTGAAATAACACATAGGCAACTTTTTATCCCGATATTCCAACGGGATACGGACTTACGCGGGTGACACCGCGGGGCGCAACTAGTCGGTCAATATATCTGACATTTGTATCTATAATAATCCGTATCTATCTATTTAAAAGAAAAATACCATATTTTACATTAAATAAAGCATACTAAAAACCCGCAAAGATAAAATATAATAGCATAAAACTGAAAAGTTTGTTTTTTTGAATGCGCTAGTCTAAAACTACTGGGCCTGGTTGAGTACGTAAGTGATCCTTGAATGCTATAAGTATAGGCTATATATGTACCACGGGCGAAGCCGGGGCGGGCTGCTAATAATAAATATTATTGAATGTATTCTATATATATATATGTGCATATATAATAAGTATGTATGTATGTGTATATACTTATTGATCATAAAGGATAATTTTGACCCACACATTCGACTTTATACTGTATTTATGCTTAACCCGTCGGTTGCCTGGAAGAAATGGCTTATAGCCACAAGACCGCCAATTGTATACAAAATCCTTTATCACAATTATTATCATCTTTTTTTGTATTGTTTATGTGTACAATGCAGAATAAATAAATAGATAAATAAACATACCTAATTTGTCTCTGACGTACTAACGTCAATGTTATTTTAATATTACTTGAGTCGTTATATCGCACTGTTTATGGGAACCTATTGACGCGCTGTCAATTGTTAATTTTAATAGATGCATGCATGTACTAATCCATACTAATGTCCTTCCTACTAATATTATAGATGCGAAAGTTTGTGAGGAAGGATGTATGTGTATGTGTATGTTTGTTACTCTTTCACGCAAAAACTACTGAACCGATTGCAATGGAATTTGGTACGTAGATAGCTGGACAACTGGAATAACACATAGGCAACTTTTTATCCCGATAGTCCAGCGGGATACAGACTTACGCGGTTGAAACCGCGGGGCGCAGCTAGTGTATTATAAATGCGAAATCTGTCTGTCTGTTACGTTTTCACGGCTTAACCGGAGCACTGATTTCGATGGTATTTAGAATGAAATTAGTTTAGGACCCAGGATTTCAACATCATCATCATAAGCTCATATATATTCCCACTGCTGGGACACAGGCCTTCTATGAGGGTTTAGGCCATAATCCACCACGCTGGCCAAGTGCGGGTTGGCAGTTGTCACATGTCGTCGTCGACTTTTTGATTCTTGGACATGCCGGTTTCCTCACGATGTTTTCCTTCACCGTTTCGACCAGGATTTAACATCTGCTAAAATAAACGCCCCAAAGGTGGATGAAAGTTTTTGTACGAATTTTATTCCCACGATCAAGCCGCAGGGCTAAACTGTGGTTCTTTGCCATAAGCGGGCAACTGAGCTGGTGGTTCGCCTGATGATGAGCGATCACCGCCGCCCGTGAACAGATCAGAGGCAGAACGTACGTTTGTTCACCCTTTACAATTTCGCTGTAAAAGCCAAATAAAACCCGTCAAACGGTGAACGTCGATCTGACCTAAGCCGATTGTCTGCGACACGCACACCAGGAAGCGCACACAAGCAAGCACGGTCGCCAATAAATCCAATAATTCCATACCCACAACCGATAAGTTATTAGTTATTGCAGTACAACAAATTGCGTCACTCGGGCCTTGACTGAGCGAGAGAGCGGTCGCCGTTCGTCACGCGCCACATGCCCGCCGGAGCGTGGTGTACGTGACGGATAGATAATGTAATCAGCGCGGCTGCGGCGGACCCCCAATACTGGCTCTAACATTGGCTCGATCCCCGACGAGTGCCACATGGGATGGGGGTCTTCGAGGGTAGAGAGTATGGGTGTCTCCGGGACGCGTGCTCTATTTTAGACTACATCTCCGCTTACCAGCCAGCGAGATCGTGGTCAAGCGCTTACTAAAACCACTAATCCTGCTAATATTATAAATGCGAAAGTTTGTAGGGATGTGTGTGTTTGTTACTCTTTCACACAAAAACTACTGAACCTGCATTGCAATGAATTTATGATATGTAAATACTTGTACGGACAACTGGAATATCACACTGGCAACTTATCCCGATATTCCTACGGGATACGGACTTATGCGGGTAAAACCGCGGGGCGCAGCTAGTGTTAAATATTTTAGATTCTTCCTCTTACATTTACGCTGCCATTGTCAGGGGGTCGATGTGGTATCCACTGAAAATCAGTGGAGAGTCTAAGTTCCTTTAATGGGCTTAGACTCTTATACATTGAGTGGATCACCTGTTTATACTAGGTTAATTTAGCGTTTGCTTATATCAAATTATTTTCATAACTTTACCTCGTATAAATTAATGTATTCTCACTTCCTATTTTCCTTTTTCTTAATAATAAAATCGTGTCAAAAATAACAAAAAAAAAACTGCTTAATAACTTCGATTAACCTAAACAAAATATAGGTCATACAGCAGACACCCAGACAAGCGAATTCAATTAAATCGATTATTATACACGCCTTGAATTTATCGATTTTCAATTACCTACCAGCAGTTTGTTATATATTAGATCACGCAAATCGAAATTATATAACGACCTTGAACGTATAATGGTATGCGAATAATTATATCGCAAAAAAAAAAAAATGGTTGCCTGTAAAGTCGGTTTTACGGGCGAAGATTTTACGTGACAACGTCTTTTTCTCGGTAGAATATTTATTGATATGAATATTATTAAATTGCACAATAGGAACAAGGAATTGAATGAAAATAAGAATTGCACAAATTTTATCTATAGAAAATATTATTTGTTTACTAAAAAGACAGAGACAGAGACACAAGCACGCGCCGATTCAATGCGCCTAATTCTCTAGTGCTGCGCGCGCGGCGGACCGATCATAGTTCGGTGACTCATCGTAACGTTACCGGGCGTTACACTTTTTCATGAGTGACTCCGAGCCGCAACCTAATTTAAGACGTTGTCACGTCAAAAAAAATTAAAGAAAAACCCGTCTTTATACTGTCGAAACTAGACGAAATAGGACTACATGGGAGTTACCCGATTTTAAATATAAAAGATTCACCAAAATCGATGCAACCAGTAGGTGAAAATTGAGCTACAGACACGAAACGAGAATACGGTCGAATTGGGAGCCTCCACCGTTTTTGAAGTCGGTTTAAAAACGCAATATTAACATTCGACAGGAGTGAACTGGCGGTCCCGCCACAATCTGCAACCGTCCAGCGCCACGGGCGACAGGGCAGTCGGCAGCGCTTTGTCGAAGCTACTGCATAAATACCAGGTGAGCAGGTGCCTATTCAGTATATTTGTAACAGTGCAGGGACATGGGCCTCCTATGATGGGTTCAGGCCTCGAACTTTTGATTCTCAGACATGCCGGTTTCTTTACCATGCTTTTCATCACCGCTTCGAGCATAATAATATAATGAATAAATTGCGTTTAAAAATCTTTAATTTCCAAACTACTAGACTACTGCAAATTAAACGCGTGCGTAGCCGCGGGCGAAATCTAGTAACAAACGTAGGTAATACAGTTCTCCAAAAACTCCATTCATTCCGGCGAACACATTATCAACAAAACAATACAACCCAATTAGCATCCCCATTCGTTCCGCACACCACCTCCACGTTACCAAACAAAAAAAAAAAAGAATCACAAATCAACAAACCAAACAACCACCTACCTACCATCTTATTGTAAAAGCAACACTTCATTATCCATAAACAATTGAAAGATACGTTCGACCTTACATCGAGTCACCGGTGGAGCGTGTCGGCAAACAAATAGGACAAAACGCCGCGATGTAACGCATCTTAACCGTAATGAATTGTTAATACATAAATGATGTTCATTAGTAAGAGTATGACGCGATGAATTCTATTGTAATCTATTTAAAAATACACGTATTACGCATCTTTACTAATATAATAATAATATAAATACACAATTCTTATATTCATATAAAAAGGATCATATCTTATCCTACTAATATGATAAATGCGAAAGTTTGTAAGGATATGTGTGTGTATTTGTTGCTCTTTCACGCAAAAGCTATAGAATCGATTGCAATGAAATTTGGTACGTAGACAGCTGGACAACTGGAATAACGTATAGGCAACTTTCTATCCCGATATTCCTACGGGATACGGAATAACGCGGGTGAAACCGCGGGGCGCAGCTAGTAATACATATTTATTTCTATAAGCAATCATGTGTTTAAATGATTACAAAAAACATTTGAAATCATATTCGTTTATTATAATAATTTTATTCGTTTCTTTAATAAAATTCTATGAAAATAATTATAATAAATAATAAATACCCTTTAAACACACAAACTAGAAAACATAATCGTATCAGTATGTGACTCGTAAGAAATTCTCAAGATGTCTATAAAACAAAAAACTTCAACCCGCCCCCAGGGTGTCTACACGAGCACCGCAAGCGATGGGACAATGCGCGCCCTAGCATCCGCCGCCAAGCTGGTGCCCTACGACAGCGCCCTATTCCTCGTCACCGACAGGGCGCCGGGCGACGCGCAACGCCTGCCGCTGGCTCTGAGGGCGCTGGTTGAAAAGCGGCTAAAGGTGAGATCAAGGGCACAGGTCACAAATCGCACATCAAAAGTTGCCATCAAGCCACAACAAGTCACAGTCACAAGGTTAGCGCCCTATAAGTCGTGACTTACAGGACTCGCCAGAAGGCGCTGAGCGAAAAACTGTTGAAAGCGATTTATTATCTACACACACAGTCACACACACACACACACATACACACAAAAATAATTACACACATCGACGCATAGACACAAACATATAAAGCTACTGGTGACACACCAGGTTGGGTCAATTCTCTACCACACCAAAAACTACGAGAGATTATTTCCGAGAGCAGACGAAATAGCGTGGACTCCAGTCGTCTACCCACCTACACCACTATCAGACCTCTGCTAAACTCCCAACCATTTACCCAGGTGTACACGGTGTGGACGGACCCCAGCCACCCGGCACCGGAGTCCGAGCTCGCGCTCCAGGACTTGAGGAACGTGTCGTCGCACACGGAGGGCGAAGTCCTACCCTACGCTCTGCCGAATACGGTACGTAACGCAACAAAACACAACACGATACTTGTTGTTATAAAAAAATATATTTCTTAGCATAAATTGTAGAAACAGAAAGTTCTATCGTCTATTAGAAGAACCCAGAAGGGTGATCATATAACTAGTACATAGTATAAAACAAAGTCGCTTTCTCTGCCTGTCCCTATATCCCTATGTATGCTTAAATCTTTAAAACTACGCAACGGATTTTGATGCTTTGTTTTTAATAGATAGAGTGATTCAAGAGGAAGGTTTATATGTATAATAACATCTATTTAACTACACCGAATTTAACGCGTGCGAAGCCGCGGGCAAAAAGGAGCTGGTTATATAAATTTAAAAAAAAGACGCTTTAATGATGTAATAAACTAAATTGTTTCAGTGTCATAAAAATCTACGTAAAGAAATTATTAAATCCTAAAGATCCTAATCAGGATAAAAAGGTACACTCATCAAATTATTGCATTGTCACCGATGTTTGATAAGTGTACAAAGTTTGAATTGAATCTATCCGTTTGAACTGGGTCTAAATCGTGCGTCTAAAGGGATATATATAAACATATAAAGGTGAATGAGAAAATTTTGAAAGAACAGAAAAAAAAAATAACCGAAAGGCCGGGTTAATTGATATAAAACTAAAATCTTTAAACAAAATTTCATCAAAATCGGATCAGTGGATTCGGAATGAAAGCGTAACAGACAGTCAAACAGACAGAGATACTTTCGCATTTATAATATTAGTAGGAATTTCACCACCAACCCAGAACCTTCCCACCCTCCCCTCCCATCGGCGAGCATCACACGACCAAGCCGGTCGGTCGTTGACACGTAGAAAAAACAAAGATATTTTCAGCCTGCCCATTTCCGATATAACAGCACCACGTACATACCTAAAACCAGACCCCTAAAAACCAGACCCTAAAGGTTATCGAAAACAAAACAAAAAAAACTCGTCTATGGACCGATGTCCATTAATTTTAATGATCATCCTTGTCCAATAAAGTATTTCACCATTTTACTGTATTTTGAAAAAGAATATAAACGCGATTTATTAACTATATGAGGAGAGTGACTGTCACCACCGTGACCACGCTCGGTGTAAAGTGTTCGAAACGTCGGGTTAATAATATAATGAATAAATCGCGTTTCAAATCCGTTAAAAAATCTTTAATTTCTATACGTACAATACTCGCGTATAATCAAACACAGGAAAATACCATTTTTCTATATCCACTTGTGTGAAACGGTCTCTTGAATAAACTGAACCGATTTGCAAGAGAGGAACACTTATTTATCAGGGACAGACGGCGAAACACACCAATCAAATAAATTATCCAAATACTAGCTTTCCGCTCGCGGCTTCGCCCGGAATTCGGTTACATCGCTTTAATCTCCCTATTTCTACTTATTCTACCATTTTTTTCGCGATAGAAATCGTCCTATATCCTTTCTCAAGTTCAGTTCTACCTTCATAACAAATCCGGTTCAGTGGTTTAGGCGTGAAAGCGTAATAGACAGACAGACAGACGGTTACTTTCGTATTTATAATATTAGTAGGGATAAAGAAACAAATGGATGAGTACATACATATAAAATTACACAACAGGAGAAATAAAGCATCAGATATAAAATGAAGACAACTCAGCCCATGCTGCAATCTTAAGAACAATGACCGAGAACGATTTCGAAAAGTATTTAACCATTTGTAAGCTATAATCATTGTAGAAAGCAATACAATAAAACTAACTCTACTCCGGACTAACCTAGACGATACTTTTCTTTCATTAATTTGAATTTGAATTTGAATTTGATTTGACAGGACGACGATACATCTATATTGGCGGAGCTGCAGCAGTGGAACCCAACGGAAGCGCAGCCGAGGCGAGAAGCCAGGGTGAAAACGTACCCGGAAACTGACGATTATGATGTAAGGGACTAACTATAACTACCTCCTTCTTGGTACAATCTTACAAAGTTAACGGATTCGTAGCGACACATTTCTGAATCGCGCAAGCGAAATTTATTCGCTATAGGTATATATATACAACTTTCCAACATCATTCAATTGGGGCCTTACACGCCGGCCAGTGGTATGGATGGTCGCGGATTCTTCCTCTTTCGATGGAGGAATTCCTTTCTCCCTACCTACTTCCACAGGTTAGACGGGTTAGCGTAGACCCGGGGGAGGTGCTTCGATTCCCAGTTAAGACTAGAAAAAAAAAGTATCACCTACATATGGCCAATTATTTATTAATAGAAAGCTTCTATCTTCGGTATCTATAGCAGATCAATCCTACATCCTACTATAATCCTACTAATATTATAAATGCGAAAGTTTGTGTGTTTGTTGCTCTTTCACGCAAAAGCTACTGAACCGATTGCAATTAAATTTGGCACGTAGACAGCTGGACAACTGGAACAACATATAGGCAACTTTTTATCCCGATATTCCTACGGGACACGGACTTACGCGGGCAAAACCGCAGGGCGCAACTGGTCAATCATAAACTTACTTAGATTTAACTTAAGGAAAATATCATATTTCCCCACTCGTTTTAATTTCGCGTTCACAATACAACGTGAATAGAATTTACATTACAAATGAAACATATTATTATTATAATTACTATCGACCATAGTAACCATGTTTACAATGGCGTAAACTCAAACTCAAACATTTCTTCATTCAACTAGACTTCTTACAGAAGCACTTTTGAATCGTCATATTACACAGTTATAACATTTACCACCGGTTCGGAAGACAGTTTCTACAGAGAAGAGCCGGCGACAAACTCTGTAGTTGCTCTTTTAAAATTATATCAATTTTACATCTTAATCTTTCTTAATCACACTATCACATTAAAAGTACAAATGTGACAGTTTGTTTGGTTGGATGTCTGTGCGTCAATCACGCTGAAACTACTGAACGGATTTCAATGAAATTTGGTATACAGGCAGGGTATGAGCTCACTTGGGTGGTAGGGTACTTTTTATCTCGATTAAATGCTCCCTTGGGATGAAACAGGAGTTTTGATATCCGGGCGGAGCCGGGACGAATGTCTTGTAAATCATAATAATGTCAAACAACTGTCATTCAAGAAACAAAAAACTTCTAATTTCATTAGTCATACAAATATAATGTTACCATAATAACTAGCTGCACCCGGCAAACGATGTTCTGTCTTACTCTTATCATTTAGGGGTATGACAAATAGATGTAGGCCGATTCTCATAGATACCGGATAAGCACAAAAAATTTCATCAAAATCGGTCAAGCCGTTTCGGAGGTGTATGGCAACGAAAACTGTGACACGAGAATTTCATGTATTAGATAAAAACTATTTCATCCATACCAATGATATAAAGCTGAAGATTTGGTTTATATGAACGCGACAAGCTGGTGGCGTGGTAATTATTATATAGTCATCACGTGATACCTGATGACTATATAATAAGTACCATGGGCGAAGCCGGGACGGAGTGGTAGCTTTGACCCTTTTAGAGAAATAAAAAAAGATCTATTTCATCTGTTACAGGAGTACAAATGATAATACAAAAAAAAAAATCAATTTTCAGACACTTCTCATGCGAAAAGGAGAAGGGGAGGCGTTATCCCTCGGACTTCCCATAGACAATGGAGTTACAGCGTTGAAGATATACTTGGAGGGAGCTGTAGAACACGCAGTGCTGTATCCACCAAACGATGGTGATTATATTATTCGTTTACAATATACTAGCTGCGCCCCGCGGTTTCACCCGCGTAAGTCCGTGTCCCGTAGGAATATCGGAATAAAAAGTTACCTATATGTTATTCCAGTTATCCAGCTGTCTACGTACCAAATTTCATTGCAATTGGTTCAGTAGTTTTTACGTGAAAGAGTAACAAACATCCATACATCCATACTTACAAACTTTCGCATTTATTATATTAATAGGATCGTGACATTTTATCGTTGGTTGGTTGTCCTAATAATATAATATTATAAATGCGAAAGTTTGTAAGGATGCGTGTTTGTTTGTTACTCACGTTCGTTTCACGCAAAAACTACATTGCAATGAAATTTGGTACGTAGACAGCTGGACAACTGGATTAACATATAGGCAACTTTTTGTCCCCATATTCCTACGGGATACGGACTTATGCGGGTAAAACCGCGTAAAAAAAAAAAGCCCGAACGACATACGTCGTACGACGTATCGTAACGACATTTTGCAAACCGCCGCTCAATAAATTAGAACTAAACACGGCGACATATCGCCGCGTGATCTCGATCATCATAGCAAGGCAATACCAACGGAGGCCATTATAACCGGGTTATGGTCGTATACCACATATATCGCAAACGGCTGACCATATATGGACACGGCCGGTTCTGGGGTTTTTTGCACATACATATCTATATTATTTATCTCTATATCTCTATACTAGACGCTCGTCCCGGCTCGGCCCGGATATCAAGATTCCCGTTTTATCCCAAGGGAGCATTTAATCGGGATAAAAAGTATCCTATCACAACAGATGGACAACTGGAATAATATTAAAGCAACTTTTTATCCCAATATTCATTCCTAGGGGGTATGGACTGACGCGGACGAAACCGCGGGCCGCAGCTAGTAACTTACATTCATTCATTCGTTTCTTACTTTTTTTTTGTTATAAATGTTGCATTACGTATAATAACCAAGTTTTTCTTTTTAGCATTTGTTTTATAGCATTGAAATCACTACTTAGAATAAAACAAAGTCGCCATCTCTGTCCCCAGGTCCATATGTATGCTTAAATCTTTAAAACTGCGCAACTGATTTCGTTGTGATTTTTTTTATTTTTTTTTTGAATAGATATAGATAAAATATCTAATAAGCTACTCCGAAATAACGCGTGCGAAGCCGCGGGCACAAGCTACTTCATAAAATTAGACTTTTTGAAAATCAGAAAAAATTCGCTCACGAGGCGGGATTTGAACCCGCGTCTTTTTACCAAACCGTAGCCTCTCGGCCACATGTGATATCGCCTAAGCGATCGACTTTCTTCTATTCTCTATCTTTCTTTCGGTTTCATCTGTCTGAGGGACACCTCACGCGACCTATGGAGATTAATTTTATTCATTCATTCATTCATAGGTTTGGCTATCCCCCCTTTTTGCTTCTATATAACAATTTTTAGTTTTAGTTGTATTTATTTTTTTTCTATCTTTTTATGTTTAAATTTTTTTTACCTACAAGTGTATAATGAGCAGGGAAGGGACTGGCTCTCTTAACACAGGTTATACCTAGCAAGAGGGCCAGAGCCTCTCAATCAAATTGTACAACTATCAAGGTGAAATAAAGATTTATTATTATTATTATTCATTCGTTCATTCATTCATTCACCGACCAACAGGAGCGCAAATAGACCTGTACAACGCGTCCTCGATCCGCGCCTTCTCACCGCCGTCCACCGCGGAAGGGACGTCGCCCAGGATCGTACATCTCGTGTTCCCGACGTCGCTTGATGACACGTGAGTTATATTTGCCATTCGGACGTTTGAACGGCATTCAATGAACAGCCTAGGCTGTCAATGAACGATTTCAAAAACTTTTCCACCCCCGGGGAGGTCAGTCTGTTCGGGACTATGGAGAACGGAGTATGTATGGAGATCAGCGTCTCCAACAGAGCGAAGACGGAAGCGCGGAGCGAAAGCAATAGACACCCAGCTGAACACTCACACGAAGACTCATAATACCCAGTAGAATTCCGCTAGACTCAAATCAGTCTACCCGTGACCACGCTCGCTGCAAAGCGTGCGAAACGTCGGGTTAATAATATCTTATATCTTTAAACGAGCAATCCTTACATATATAATTGGAATCTCGGAATCGGCTCCAACGATTCTCATGAAATTTAGTATATAGAAGGTTTCGTGGGCGATAAATCGATCTAGCTTGGAATCGTGTTTTATCGACTTAAACTTACTTTTTTAACAAATAGGAGGCGTTTGAGTAGTCCCAATTTATTATGACTCTTCCTGACATCTATTGGCGAATAATAATACTATAAATGCGAAAGTTTGTGAGGATGGATGCATATGTATGTGTGCGTCTGTTACACTTTCACGCAAAAACTTCTGAACCGATTGCAATGAAATTTGCTTGGTAGATAGCTGGACAACTGAAATAACACATAGGCACTTTTTATACCGATATTCCAACGGGATACGGACTTACGCGGTTTCAACCGTGGGTCACAGCTAGTTATGAATAAATCGCGTTTAAAATCCGTTAAAAAAGCTTTCAATTTCTAGACTCTACTAATCTCTCAACGTCTCTCGCGCCCCGCAGGCTCACCGTGCTGCCCGCGGAGGCGACGGACGCGGCGGACCGCTCGCTGGCCGGCACTTGGCACCTCAGCGTGCGGTGCGACGCGTGCGTCTACCGGCTGCGCGTCGCCGCCAGGTCGTCGCTGCACTTGCGCGTGGACGTCGTGGACGGTTAGTGCGCGCTAAATGGTTTTTTTTTTTTATTGTGTGATAGGAAAGCGCTTGACTACCATCTCGCCTGCTGGTAAGCGTAGATGTATTTAATTTTTAGTTTTATAGCATTGAAATGCTTTATAAATGAGAAATTTTGAAAGAATAGAAAAAATTTGATCACGAGGCAGGATTCATTATTCATTAACCGTAGCAAAAAGCGTTGCTACGGTTAGGCAAGAAACGCAGGTTCGAATCCTGCCTCGTGATCAAATTTTTTCTATTCTTTCAAAATTTCTCAAGCGTAGATGTAGTCCAAGATGGAGCGCGCTTCCCTAGGAGGTACCTGTTCACTCTACTTTTGAAGATCCCCAGATTGCATCCGTCAGGGAACACAGACTCAGGAAGCATGTTCCAGTCCCTTGCGGTTCGAATAAAGAATGTAGAGTCGAACCGCTTAGTCCGGGTACATGGAACATCCACCATAAAGCGGTGCCTAGAGTCTGTGCGCCTCGACGACCGATGGAAGAATGGGGATGGCGGAATCAAATTGTGCAATTCCGCAGCGCACTCTCAGGTTCTCGTACTCCACTTGTTTCTCCGTCGAAAGCCCGCATTTCTCAATCAATTTCTTTTCAGCGATCTCTTCCAGACAACTTGAGTTCGACGATAAGGAGAAGAAAGATTCAATGTAATAAACATTCGGTTACCATGCGAGCGAAGCCATGCGCTTCCAGTGAACATATCACACTCACATATTATAAATGTGAAATTTTGTTTGTTTGGATGTTTGTTCGTCAATCATGCTGAAACTACAGAACGGATTTGATGAACGTTGGTATACGGACAGGGTATGAGCTGATTTGGGTGATGGGAAACTTTTTATCCCGATTAAATGCTCCCTTGGGATAAAACAGGAATCTTGATATCCGAGCGGAGCCGGGACGAGCGTCTAGTTATGCATATAAAAGCATATAACACTCGACTCTCTCCAAATGAGAAAAAAAAAACAAATCAACATGTCAACAGATCAAATCAAATTCACTGTCATTGAATGAATACACAAGTTTTTACCGCGAAACCTTTTTGCACACATCAAAATCAATATCATGATTAATGATGTCTGGCAAACAAACGAAAAAAAAAACACAGAGCGGGGTTCATTGAACCCGCTGTGAGCGGGCAATGTGGCGACAAAGTTGGGGCAATCGTATACTTGGTATATTATATAACAACACTTTACACTAATTCTCTTACTTTCTGTATTATTAACTTAACTAGCGATCCGCCCCGGCTTCGCCCGTGGTACACAGGGATCACGTACATATCGCACGGTGAAAGAATTTTCGACATCGGTCCAATAGGTTCTGAGTTTACTACTACTATCCTACTTATATTATAATTGCGAAAGTTTGTAAGGATGTGTGTGGGTTTGTTGCTCTTTCACGCAAAAACTACTGAACCGATTGCAATGGAATTTGGTACGTAGACAGCTGGATAACTGCAATAACATATAGGCAACTTCACATCCCGATATTCCTACGGGATATGGACTTACGCGGGTGAAACCGCGGGGCGCAGCTAGTTATCTTATAAAATTACTATACAAATATTTTATTAGTATTGATATATTATAACTGAGCACAAAACAAGCTGACATTAGACCACTCGCAATCAACATTGACGACAAAAACTTGAGAGCTTTATAAATATTTGTTTTGACACAATCATCTAAACCAATAAAACAAATAATATATATAATATATGATTTCATGTTTGTTTGTTACGATGGAGATCCCTCGACTGAGTTCATATATACCACTTTTAACAAAAAAACACAGTTCATGAGTACAGCCTGTTGCAGACATATGTACGAACATACAGACAAAAAGATGGACGGGATAGTCTTCGTAGTAGGGTCCCGTTTTATCCTTTAAGTACGGAACCCTAACAACAAAAACAAAACTTTCTTTTTTCACTCCATTAAAAACAATCTAATTGTTTCACAAACAAAATATATTAGTACACAACTATTCAATAAAATAAATTTAAACACAAGCAAATCTGGCTGAATGGCATGCATGATAAAAAAAAATTAAAAATATAACCTTAAAATGTCAAGTTGACAGCTCGGTGTCTTCCCAAAATGGCGACGCACTTCAAGTCGGTCAAGGGTAACGTACATAATATCATAATGTCGAATGCTTTCTAACCAGTTTCTAAACGTTATGTTTATTTTCCAAACTCCAATATTACATAGTGTTACGTGATGGATTTTTTCGTGATGAAAAAAATCAATGCTTAAAGTAGAACGTATATTATACGCTTTTGAAAAATACCAACGTGAAAAATTGTAAATAAAACGAACATTGATTAATCAATTTTTGTCATTTTCTAGGCTAAAAAAGGCTAGAACTAATATAATTGATCCCTGATGGTATTATTTTTTTATATTTTTTGAATATATTGTTGTGTCCAAACTGACATATTTAATTAATTGCATCAAATTCTAAATAATTTTATTATATTTATTCAAACGGATCTAATGGCCAAATTAACATGCACGTGTAAAGTTTATTTTGCGTATCAATCCGTTAAAAATACACCAACAAATCACAGCACAAACGCAAATAAACATTACTAAACCAATCACGTATTTCCCAACTACATATGTAAATACGCATCAAAATGTGAGAAGCAAACGTACAAAAATTGCTGTAACCTTTACGTAAGATCAAATTAAAAAAAAAAAAAAACCGTTCACATTTGCCTAGGTACATTGAAAAAAAAAAAAACAAAACACACACACTTGACGGCCGCCGAAACTTTTTTTGCGCGGGAATTATTGCCGCGCGTTCCGAAAATGCGCGGTTGCTTTTGACAGGTGCGGTAGTGAAGCGCGCGTGAGCTGCGCAATTTCGTACGGGAAACTGGTGAGTTATGTGAAATAATATCATAATCTGAGTAACACAATTATTATCTTGACCTAATAGCGATAGTGCTGCTATGAATCAAATATGTATATACATTTCTGTTTGTTCCTCAATCATTACAATAATTAATGAATTGATAATAGTTCTAGTATAGACTAGTCGTTCTCAAAGCGGGCCGCGTGTGGCGGTCACATGTTCAGAATAAATTGAGGGGGCGTTGAAGTGGGCAAGGGGTGGGGGGGTTGAAAGTGTAGTGATTTAACTACTTGTAAATATTAGTAAATATTATTAAAACGCTTTTAAACATCATAGTATATTCCGAAACATTAATAATTAAAATCTACGTCTAATTTATTTATTAAGTAAACAAATACCAATGAAAACTTGTAAATAAACACAGTCGAATTGATACCCTCCTTCTTTTTTTAAAATCGCAAAAACTTAGCAATCGCTAAGTTCAGTAATCGCAAGCAACGCCGCGTTTTTTGCTTCCGTTGATCGCATATCGGTGTTATCTAATTCATTAATTAAATTTAATGAATCATAATATGTTGTAGTGTAAGTGTGTATATATGTATATATATTGTGGATATGTATACTTTCTAAACCGAATGATGTAATTGAAATTCGAGTATATATAAAAATCCAGTGTCATGATGTATGTTAACAAAGAACTCTTCACCAACTCAACCGATTTTGATGAAATTTAGCATTTTATGTGTAATTTGGTCCAACTTAAGATATAGGATAGTTTTATTTTGATTAATATTCCCAATCCTACTTCCTACTTATATTATAAATGCGAAAGTTTGCAAGGATGTGTGTGTGTTAGTTGCTCTTTCACGCAAAAACTACTGAACCGTTTTCAATGAAATTTGTTACGTAGACAGCTGGACAACTGGAATAACATACAGGCAACTCTTTATCCCGATATTCCTACGGGATACGGACTTACGCGGGTGAAACCGCGGGGCGCAGCTAGTACTACCTAAATCGAATATTGTTATTGAAAATTGAGCATAAATCTGTACTAAGTATAGAAAATCATATCGACGCTCTGCCGACGACTTATTGAACAGTGGAAGTACCACACCAGATTATAAAATGAGACCAAGAATTTCCTATCAAACACTAAAAGTATCACTTGGGGGAGCTGGTGAGCTGCATACCTTTCTGGGGAAACCGGAGGCCTTATCCTCACCCCACCCAATCCTTTATTCCCACTAACAAAACCTTATCGTTTGCCACTCAGAAGTGGGCAACGCCTTTGCAGAGGCGCTAGCTCTGCGTAGCTTCATGGACGGTGGTGATCGCTTACCATCAGGCGAACCACTAGCTAGCCAGGTACTTGCCCAGCTGCTGGTACTTAAAAAAAAGTAACAAGTGGTTACTGTATTATCGTGTTTGATTCTACGCGAGTGTTATACATTTTGAAATAAAAGACTTTCAACGGATTTTAAAGACGATCTATTAATTACATTTAAGACGACGTTAAATCGACGTCTCAGTCTCCCTGCGACGGCGCTCACTGTGAAGTGTTCGAAGCGTCGTGTTAAATGACATAATGAACTAGCGGTCCGCCCCGGCTCCGCCCGTGGTACATATATAGCCTACAGCCTTCCTCAATAAATGGGTTATCTAACATTGAATTAATTTTTCAAATCGGACCAGTAGCTCCTGACATAAGTGCGTTCAAACAAACAAATTTTTCAGCTTTATAATATTAGTATAGATATATATAAATCGCATTTAAAATCCGTTGAAAACACTTCAATTTCTAGTCGATATCGTCCGCCAAAGTAAACACTATTCAATGGAATCTAATATCCGTTGTACTGAGTAGGATATTGACGTATCTGCGTACTATGATAACCTTTGATACTCGTACAGCATCAGTTAGACACAACGGTCACTTCCCCACTCGGGACGAAAACATGGCTGGATTTAACCTAGGGTTGCCACACGTGCTCTATTAAAAAGTATTGTACGTTATTTCAGGTAATTGTACCCTACACTTTATGAGAACAACATAAAGCTAACGAAAATACTTTATTTCGCATGTATTGATTTCGAAAAGTTTAGTAGTTGAGTTTAGTTTTATGGATAAACGAAAATTTTCAACAAACGAAAATCACTCGTTTTAACAATAAAAAAAAAATGTTTTTAAATATGATAATAAAGAAAATAAATTGTACTTCATTTTGAACCTATGTACTTTTTTTCGTACCTATAATAACCAATTAACTTTAATTGTGAAAATAAAGGTGGCAACCCTAATTTCACTCGACGGGTAGGAATTCGTTTTGATACGTATCCGTCGATATTGTGAGTGACAATGGCTACATATTTATTACACGTAATGGCGGTTTTTAGCGCCAAATAATGTCTTCAAACGTTTTCACGAAAAACGTTTAGTTCCCAAATTATCTTTTATCCTTTCTTACCAGTGTCCAATCTTACAAAATGTTTCATACCAAAATAGTCCCGTAAATATGGGGGAGGGAGGTACCACTCTAGATTCTAAAATAGGACGTAATACAAAACCATTCCCTATCGAACACAAAAATAATCACGCCATACGGTTGAAAAGCCACGGAGTTATCGAGTAAAAAAAACAAAAAAAAAACAGTCTAATATAAAACCTCCTTCATTCAAACAGAAACATTTATTTATTCAATTGGACTTCTCATAGAAGCACTTTTCAAACGTCATAACACAGTCCTAACATTTCCAATCTCGGAGTATAATCGTTGCATACTTCTTATTAAAAGTAATATAGTATATGAGAAATTTTTTGAAAGGCACATGAAACCGAAAGAGTAGAAGAAATTCGATTACTGCGGCGGGATCACGGGTGGCCGAGAGGCTAGGCGTTGCTACGGTTAGGCAAGATACGCAGGTTCGAATCCTGCCTCGTGATCAAATTTTTTCTATTTTTTCAAAATTTCTCATTTATAAAAAAAAAAGCATTTCAATGCTATAAAACTAAAAATTAAATGTATATGTTCTTTCAGATATGCTGCAAATGAAGATATATGGACCGGTGGCGAGCGTGCGCGACACGATTCTAGTGGACGAATATGGCTCAGAACTTGCCAAATTACCATTTAAGTGAGTTGCAGTCATGGTAGTACAAGTAACCACTATTCCTAAAGATAGAATCACACCATCACATAGTTAGTTTGTTTGGATGTTTGTCCGTCAATCACGTTGAAACTACTGATCGGATTTTAATGAAAGTTGGTATACGGACAGGGTATGAGCTGACTTGGGTGATAGGATACTTTTTATTCCGATTAAATGCTCCCTAGGGATCAAACAGGAATCTTGATATCCGAGCAGAGCCGGGAAGAGCGTCTAGTTTAACTATATTTAAGGCTAGAAATACGAATCTAGATGGTTAGCACAATTCCACAACTTAGCTTGCCTTTTAATCATTTCATATTTTAAATGCTGGTAAAGCTGTGCCTACCTGTAATTTAGATACATAAGTACTAATTTGTTTATGTACATTTTAATAGTTTTAACAAGAAATTATGTATCTAGTTGGTAAGCCTTTCTTTAAATAAATAAATATATTTCACATCTTATTGCAACCGATCCCGAAGGCATAAACCAAAATCAACCATATCTAAATATGAAACTTTACAAACGAAAAACCTTCACCAAATGGGATCATCCGTTAAATTTATAACACCCCACATTCCGTTCGACATTCATTACGCAACTTTTTAAATACGAAAATCGCGTATTCGCCATTTCCATTATTCTTCGTAATTTGCATTCGACGAGTTTCTATCCGCCTATATAAAAACCTCTCAAACCACTCAACAGCTACCAGCCAACATCTGATATAGACGAATCCAGCGCCAACGCTGACATCCAGGCCGAGCTGCAGATGCCCAACGTAGCCAGTTCCAGTGTATACGTGAAAATATTCGGACGAGATATTAAAGGTAGGTCCTTCGAGCCCGTCGTTGGGGAAAGGAGAATCTAATTAAACGTTTAATTCAAATTCAGAAACCATATTGAAAATGTATGAGTTCAGATAGCGTTAATGAATATATGGAAGAAGAAAATTTATGGAATGTTGTCGCTTAATAACCACAGGACAGTTCTTTGGCATCATTGTTATTTACATGTTACATATTATGTAGAATTAAAATGTAACATTGACATTATTTTAAGAGAGCAACTACAGAGTTTTTTGCCGGCCCTTCTCTGTAGAAACTGCCTTCCGAAACGGTGGTGAATGTTTAAACTATGTTATGACGATTCAAAAGTGCTTCTATAAGTATATAGTACGTCTAATTGAATAAACCCTGTGTATGTATCTATGCTTAGATCTTTAAAACTACAGACAATTTTGATGGGGTTTCTTGAATAGATAAAGTGATTCAAGATTTCTATGTATGATATCATCTATTAAACTGCTTCGTATTTAACGCGTGCGAAGCCACGGGCGAAAGCTAGTCAATAAATAAATAAAAAGCTCTTCGTGACTGTCCGTTGACCCGGGCGGAGACGGCGCAAGCAACTAGTAATATATAGAAAGTGACATAATGCCTGATTGACATATCAACATACCGGCCAAATTCTATGAATTTGTATACAATGAATCATTTTTCCAAGTTTTCCTTCACCCTTCACAACAACGCCTCTAAAGGTCCATCATGTCTGTTTAACATGCCACCCTTTTTTACTCCTTCTTCTTCTCTCTATCTACTCCACCCTGCTTCCAGGCGAACCGTTCACGAGACTATCCAGACAGATCCAGAAGCACACAGAAGTTAGGATGGGCAGGTCCGCGTCCATCGTGTTCCCGGAATCGCCAAATGACTTGGAAATTGTTGAAAACCTTAATTCCGAACTGTTCAACCGGCTCGAGTATAACGATAGCAATGTTCTGCCGTTCGGGCGAGCCACGTCACAGGTGAGAATTCATTCATTTATTCATTCATTCATTCATTCATTCTTTCATTCATTCATTTATTCATTCATTCATTCTTTCATTCATTTATTCATTCAATCATTCTTTCATTCATTTATTCATCCATTCATTCTTTCATTCATTTATTCATTCTTTCATTTATTCATTCATTCATTCTTTCATTCATTTATTCATCCATTCATTCTTTCATTTATTCATTCATTCATTCTTTCATTCATTTATTCATTCATTCTTTCTTTCATTTATTCATTCATTTTTTCTTTCATTCATTTATTCATTCATTCATTCATTCAATCTTCTTTTATTTCTCTTTTATTTTACAATAGATTTAATTACACACAAACCTAAATTAATCGTATTCTTATCTTCCAACTCTAAAAATCCTCTCTTATTTCTCTCTTTCTTCTTTCAAAAAATTGCAATATAATAGTTTGTTACTAAGATAACAATTTCTAGCCATAATTTATTCCACAACTCCTTCGCAAATTTCCTACATCGCATGACTCGACAAGTGTAAATGTATAATGAAATTTCATTCGCAGGTCGTGAACCAGAGTGGATCGGTTCTGACTGCAGTGCAGATCGGTCTCAGCACCAGACTGTACGGCGCGCCGGGTGTAAGACTACAGGTGAGGCCAATATACAAAATAATATGATTACCTATTCACGCCCTACCCCTACCCATAAACAAATGAACATGATTTCCTATACACGACCTCCCCCCGTACCCCCTCCCCCTCGTTTGAACGGTTGTCACCCCGCACGTAAATTCCCGCCTAAATCAAGTCGATTATAGCGCACTGAGTTTCTTTGATAGTTAGAATGAGCTATCATTACGTAGTATAAAACAAAGTCGCTTTCTCTATCTGTTTCTTTGTATGCTTAAATCTTTAAAACTACGCAACGGATTTTTTCAACATGAAGATTTATCGTCGTTTCAGCCGTTTAAGAAGATTTATATGTTACTAATATCTATAAAACTACTACGAATTTAACGGGTGCGAAGCCGCGTGCAAAACCCAAGTATAATTGCAATTACTACCCAAGTATAATTGGAGAAACCAATCTATTCAAGTATAATTGCAATTAATGCCTATCCAACTATAATTGGATAGACATTAATTGAATGATAAACAATAAAGTGTTTAAATAAATAAATAAATGTAATTGCAATTAACAATTGCAAAAACCAAGCTATTCAAGTATAATCATTGCATATATAATAATCTATCCAATTATAATTGCAATAACAAACTATCCAATTGTAATTGCAATTATAACCAATCATATTTCAGTTATACTTCGAAGTGACTAACTACAGAGAGCAGAGCGTGAGATTCAACTTCGGTGCCGTTGGCGAGCTACGATTTCTGACTGGAATCGAACCGAGTTCGTGAGTGACCTTCATATTTATTTTTTATTTATTTATTTTTTTTTTGTTCAGCCATGTCTGTCCCACTGCTGGGAAAGGCCTCCTTCCCTCAGTCCACATCTCCCTATTGAGAGAAATTCTGAGTCAATCTTTGCAATAAGTATCTAGCTCGTCCCGCCATCTAACATTCATTTTTATTACTTTTTTTATTTTCACTCTCTAATTTCCATCTCTGTCACTCTGTCTAAACAATTACTGCACTTAATTGAACGTTTTCTTTATATTATATTAACTAGCTGCGCCCAGCGGTTTCACTCGCGTAAGTCCGTATCCCGTAGGAATATCGGGATAAAAAGTTGCCTATATGTTATTCCAGTTGTCCAGCTATCTACGTACAAAATTTCATTGCAATCGGTTCAGTAGTTTTTGCGTGAAAGAGCAACAAACACACACACATCCTTAGAAACTTTCGCATTTATAATATAAATAGGACTTTTAACACATATTCATACATATTCAGTACATTACAACAAACGGTTACGCGCAAACGGCTAAAGCGATTTTGATAAAATTGTTTACGCAGACAAACCGTTGCTTCGGGGCAAACCGTGACTGTCATTGTGAGTCTGCTGATATCAGCCACTGCACAACCGGGAGCGAGGGACCTCATTACCTTCACAGCTTATGGTAAGTATCATCATCATCATCATCTTCATCATCATCATCATCACCAAAACTTTCCTAACTATAACTTACAATGAGTAAGAAAATTACAAGTTGATATCGGTCCAGTGGTTTTACTTGAGAACGTTACAAACACACAAAAAATATTAGTACAGACAATGATAATATGATGGAAAAAACACAGGTGCTCAACTATAGACGATTTTCTTTTTATCATATACGGGGCATCATAAATTATTTATTACAAAAAACAATTGTCCGAACTGAACCAAATTTATATGGGAAAAAAACTATTAACTGGCAACTAGCTCTATTCAGGGAAAATGTTTCCTAACTTTACCATCGTCGGCAATGGAGCTGGTGGGTCGCCTGATGGTAAGCGCTACCACCGCCCGTGAACATTTGGAGAGGCGTAAGCTCGATTGCAGACCTTACGCCTCTACAAATGGATTGCCGACTTTCATTTGGAAAGGATTTAAGAAAGGATAAGGAAGCGTAAGGAAAACTATATGGGCCTCCGGCTCCCACAGTACTTTAACTGGAACATATATAAATCAACTAGCCGCACGACCCGGCTCGGTCCGGGTAGTCATTTGTCGTAAATGAAATAATATAAATATCAATCATGTTCTATCCTATCTTTTAAGTTGGATCAAACTGCGCATGGTGTGCAAATTCTATTACAATCGTTTGAATAGTTTGACATATATCATCATCATCATCAGCCCATACATGTTCCCACAGCTGGGACACACGCCTCCTAAGAGGGTCCAGGCCATGCCATAATCCAGCACGCTGGCCAAGTGCCGGTTGGCAAATGTCACATGTCGTCGAACTTTTGACTCTCGGACATGCCGGTTTCCTCACGATATTTTCCTTCACCGTTTCAAGCAGTGGTGATGTTATCCACATGTGCAGATATACAACTACAATTTTTATGTATTGAGCTATCTAAATAAATAAATATATCGCAAAAACCAGGTAACGAAGCGGTCTCCATTTCGGCCTACGTCTATGTCCTGAATCAGGGCCAGAGTATAAACGACGCTTCGCCACCGAGCATCCGCCATAATTTCCAGGTAAAAACTAGCCCGGTGCTAGCTGCGTCCCGCGCTTTCGCCTCTATAAAGGTGTATGAGAGAACTTTTCCTTTGTATCACATTGTTCCTATGAGAATATTGTTGACAAAATTAAGTTATTCCGCATTACGACAGCTGGCCATCTGCCAATGGAAGTCCCGTCAAAATCGGTTCACCCGTTCCAGTTATTAGCCGGAACAGACAGACAAAATTGCAAAAAAAAAATGCTATTTTGGTGAATGTAGCGTTTGTTTATTAAATTATATATACATGTATTACAAACAGATACTCCAATTTGACAGCCTACATCTAATCGCGTACCATAGAAATGTATAGACACACAAAAACATGACTCTCCTTCTCGCGCAGTCGGGTAGAAATATTGAGATTTCCCGTACTTATCATATGTAATACGTATAATAACCATAACCCCATACTTATTATAATACTAGCTGCGCCCCGCGGTTTCACACGCGTAATTCCGTATCCCGTAGAAATATCGGGATAATAAGTTGCCTATATGTTATTCCAGTTGTCCAGCTGTCTACGTACCAAATTTCATTGCAATCGGTTCAGCAGTTTTTGCGTGAAAGAGCATTAAACACACACACACACACATCCTATAACACTTATAATATTAATAGGAAGGATATATATTTTCCCATACTTTCAGGGCTCCTGTTTGCTAAAACAGGGCAGCGATTGCAATGAACACGTGTGGTCTGCTACCATCATAGCGCGCGATTCTGAAGGAGGTAAGGAACGATGCAACTAGAATCTTATCTCTATCGGCCTAAGGTCGAAATTTAAGCGTCCCTCTTCGCATCCACACTCTTCGGACTAACATCGAAAATCCCACAAAAAAATAACAATCAACCGTCCCACTCTAACACCTCTCGTCCACTCCACTACACGACTGTTATACGAAAAGACATAAGCCCTTCTAGAAAGATCAATAGAACGAATGAATATTCGAGCTAAAGAAGCTGCAGCACAGCACCAACAAGGTAACGGGCGGTGATGACCACATAATATCAAGGTGACGCATCCGCCCCATTGCTTGCTCATCTATACTAATATCATAAAGCTGAAGAGTTTGTTTGATTGTTTGAACGCACTAATCGCAAAAAGTGCTGGTCCGATTTGAAAAATTATTTCAGTACTAGCTGCGCCCCGCGGTTTCACCCGTAAGTCCATATGCCGTAGGAATATCAAATTAATCATATCTTGTGAAAAACTAAGTTATACCTCAAGTTACGTATAATTTTTGTATATAAACATTGTCTGCATTTAATTCATAGATTTTACGTGATGTGCGCACAAACAAACAGACAAAAATTTCAAAAATGATGGAAATGGGTTCTGTTAGTTTACTTTTCACACACTGACTATTTTTTTTTTTTCAATTTTTTCAATGTACAAAAATGACTTTTCTACAGATTTATTATATGTATAGATTAGACAGCCCATTTATTGGGGAAGGCTATAGGCTATATATGTACCACGGCCGAAGCCGGGACGGCCCGCTAGTCCATTATAAAAAAAAACAATTTTAATGCATCGTCACGTTACGCACAGTGGATGGATGTTCTGATACGGATAACGTAACCACCGATGACACAACGCATATCAACACTGATATATCTTCGATTATTCTACATTATCGAAATATGTGAATAACAAGGAAGTCCATATCCTGGTGTCGCAAGTCGAAACGAAGATAAAATCTATAAAGCCTTATAATCCGCGGCGACGCTCGCGCTTTACCCGGGTAATAAGTAATAACTAGCCTATGTGCCGATCTAGGCTATAATCTATCTCAGTACCGAATTACACACGGATACGATAAGCTGTTTTCGCGTCAAAGAGTAAAAAACATCTATCCATCCATCCATGCTTACAAACTTTCGCGTTTACAATATTAGTAGGATAGGACATGTAATTTCAGATATATATATATATATATATATATTTTAATGTCATAGCGGGAACTGAGCTAGTGGTTCGCCTGATGGTAAACGATCACCACCGCCCATGAACATTCGCAGAGACCCTGAGAATGCGCTGCCCGCTTATAAGAGACAAGGGAAGGATTGATGACCGGAAAGAAGGAATGGACAGGGAAGGGCGAGGAGATGGAAATAGGCCTTCGTGTTATATTAGCTGTGATATAATCCTCTCTTTCTGATCAACCCCCCACCCCCCCTCGCAGGTCTATTGCGGCTGACGTCATCGCCGCAGGGCGTGATCTACGACAGCAACTTCATATCGGGCTCGCGCGATGACGTCACGGCCACATATCGCGCGACGTGCTGCTCGCCGCGCGTCGTCGTCAACGCGGTCGACGCATTCGGCAACACGAACAGCTACATCGTCGATATATCTAGTGAGTTATGATACTTCACTTGTTACGTGACCGTTGGCGAAGGTGCTGGTGGATCTCTACTGATGGTCCAGCGACCAGCACCGCCCAAAAACATTTGCAGAGGCTGCTGGCAATTGGATTTCCAGCTTTACTGGAGAGGTTATAAACAAAGGATTGATGAAGGGGATAAAGATAAGGATAAAAAAAGGATACGGGCGTTGGACACGTTATTGACACATAGACATATAACGCGCACACACATGTGAACGCATAAGCATTAACACGTATGTGTGTGCGCACGCACACATGCGCAAACTCATACACGCAACATATTCACACGCACACGTACACACTGTATATTTTTTGTTTTCGTATGCAATAAAAAATTTTCATTCCATTTCATGAATGTAAGAATATTACAGATAATTTTAATCATTAACAAATGTTAAAGTTAAAACTCATGACATATATGTATATATTTCATTTCGACCGACTTCAAAAACGAGGAGAATCTCATTTCTCCTGTAGTGTTTTTTTATTGTATTTCCTACCTCAAAACGATGCTTTTTTTTTATTTAAAAGCTCCCGCGTGGTCCGATTTAAACTTTGTAAAGATCTGACAATTTTATGAAAAATAATTATTTATATAACTTTTTTTTCAGATTATTTCCCACCATCAGCGATAGCCGCCATTGCTCTCGGCATAATACTTTTTATAGGTATCTTAGTGCTTATCATTTTCCTAATTTATTGGTGCGTGAAACGGAGAAAGGAAGTCAGAGAATTACCAACGTATACGTCTAGGAATGTTAACTAAAGTGTATATTTTATTTTTTATTATTTTTTTATTTATATTTTAATTTAGCGTAAGTAACACAGTCAATCTGGGTAATTGTAAAGGGGAGTAAACTTAAAATAGGTTAGTAAACTCAAACTTTTAACTGTGTTAAAAAAAACTTAACTTTTTTTTTATAAGTTATCTATGAAAATTTATTAGATTGAAGTTTTTTTTTTATGTTTTGCAATCACAGAATAACAATGATTAACATATTTACCTAATTACGCCTGTTCACAATTACTCTGATTGACCCAAACTAATAAAATGTTATATTTATGATGTTATAATTTTCAAGAACCGTTTATTGTCACGTTATATTTAAACTAGCAGATCGCTCCGGCTTCGTCCGTAGTACATAACATATAACCTATATCACGCAGGAAAGATTAAGCTTTCTTATGATGTAAGAATTTTCGAAATTGGTCCAGTAGTTCTTGTGTGAAAACATTACAAACACGCATATAAAAACACTAATGTTTTTCTCTTTATAATATTAGTGAAGATATTGACTGTTTCAAGACACAAATACAAATAAATTTAAAATTAAATTAATTATAAATTATTTATATTCATCACACAAAAATAATGTAACTGATCTATCCACAGTATGTTTCATAAATAATATTATTATTTGTTTTAAGCAAAAACTAACTTTAAATATTTAAATGTGTGTAACACATATGGTATTAATTAAAACTAATTTCATTTTATTGATATTACTAACTGCAGTGTTTCCGTCATTAAACTTGGGTTTTTTATATTGAACTAGCGATCCGCCCTGGCGTTACTCATGGTATGTATTAGCCTATAGCACCCAGGTATTACGTACAAATCCATCGGTGAAAGAATTTTTGAAATAAGTCCAACATTTCCTCAGATTAGGGCGTTCCAACAAACAAACTCTTAAGATTTATATTATTAGGTTTTCTTAACTGTACACTGTACATGTCTATAACTCTTTAAAAAAGGTTTAATATCTATTTTATTTCACATTGTAAGCCGCAAAAAAAAAGCAAATACATATTTCGAATGTCAAAAAATGGCGGGAACGTCGGTAAGCAGTGACAAATGACAATCTTGTTTAAAATGGTGCAAACATGTCACATTTAGTTTATGTTTAAGTTAGCTAGATTTAGAAACAAAAAAAATAAAAAGCAATATTATTGTATGGATGTTACCTTATATCGTAAGTTTTATGCGAGAATTTAATCAAAACAATTTTATAAGCAAAGTTTAATTTGGGACCTTGTACCTATTTGTGAATAAAAAAGTGAAGCATTTTTCTAAAGCACTTCTATCTCTTATCATTATTTTAAAGGTCCTCAGACCTTGAACCGCTTTATTTATAAAGAAGCAAGGAGAAACAAGTAAATAATTTTTTTCAAGCAAAGTTCTTAAGTTACTAACTTAAGTAACTTTAACTTTTCTTGTATTATACAATTAAGTATAATCATTTTTTTTTAAACAAGCAGTTCATCACTTTTACATATTAATAAATGTACTAAAAAGTATTTTTCCATGGAAAATTTATGTATGTGTATTATTAAATTATATTTCAGATTTTTTTAAGTACTAATACGGGTAATTATTAATGAAATATTGTTAATTTAATATAGGCATAGAGGTATACCAGCCATAAATAGTTTTAATTTTTTTTAACGTACTTACGAAATAAATTGTGATACATACATGGTTGTTTAATTTGATTCCGATAAAAATCAAACTGAATATTTATTATTTGGAGTTTTTTTCTTATTTATTAACGAAGCTGCATGGTGAGTTGTTAATATATTTCATCTGTCTATTTGACTTTCTATCAGTAGATCCTACTTTTATTAATTATAAATGCAAAAGTTTATAAGAATTTGTGTGTGTTTGTTACTCTTACAGCAAAAACTACTGAAGCAATTGCAATGAAAATTGGTATGTAGATAGCTGGACAACTGGAATAACATATAGGCAACTTTTTATCCCGATATTCCTTCGGGATACGGACTTACGCGGGTGAAACCGCGGGACGCAGCTAGTGCTACAATATGGAGAAGAGTAGGATTGCAATATCCCATAATGAAAAGTGTCCAAAAAAGTAACAACTTAGACCTGTCACTGTAGACCAATTCTTCAATATTTATTCCATAACATATTTAAATCAACTCAGTTCACTCTCGTTTGTACAGCTAACTTCATATCCATCTTCAACATCACTACATCGTATTAAACAAAGACTCATCCTGTGTCCTATGTCCCTATGTATGTTTAAATCTTTAAAATTATGCAATGGATTTTAATGGGGTCTTTTTTATAAGATAGAGTGGTTCAAGAGATAGAAGAGATAGCATCTATATAACCGCTACAAATTAGTGTGTGCAAAGCCACGGGCAAATGCTAGTAATATATATAAAACCTAAAGGTAACTGACAGATCTATCAATGCATAGCTGAAACTACTGAGCCCATCGGGCCGAAATTTGGCATGCAGATTGCCACTATGATGAAGGCATGAATAATTATAGCCTATAGCCTTCCTCAACAAATGGGCAATGTAACACTGAAAGATTTTTCAAATTGGGCCAGTAGTTCCTGAGATTAGAGCTTTCAAACAAACAAACTCTTCAGCTTTATAACATCGGTATTGTTACGCACAGGAATAATAATTTTTTAATTGATTTACATTAAAATATCATGTCGTTGCTAATTTTCTATTGCACAGAACTGGATTGTAATAATAAAATATTGTAATTGTCAAAAGATATAAAATCATTATCAAGTATACTTCAGTATAATATCAAATCCATGATGTAAATTATTTTCAATATATTAAACTTAATATATACATCTAATATTAGTCTACCGATTGCCCAAATCAATTACTTTATAATTTACAGTTGCCAATTTTAGTCATGTGCTAGCTAATATAAATAAATTAATTATGGCTATTGGTCTGCCCCGGATTCATCCATAGTTGTTTTTTCTCTATATAAGAACCTTCTTTATGCCTTAACAAAAATGTATAAAAAATTTAGAGAAATTGGTCAAGTATGCTTTAAACCCTGCTCAGGTTTAAAGCATAGAAGCAACCAACACATTTGGCAATTTATTTTTATTCATAAAGATTATGTAATACCTACTCCCATAGATAAAAGAAATTAAGTTAAACTGTAAGTTACATTTAATAAAGAAGACTTACTCTCTTCCTGATAAATCTCTTAACACGGGCGTACCCAGGGTGATTAATCCTCTCAAATTTTGTATCGAATTCGTAAGCAAACGGATTTTGCTGGTTTCTATACAGAAATGATGGCATGTTTTGTAGTATAAAGATTTATAGACGTATTCTAAAGTAAAGTTCAATAAAAACACTTATACACAAGAAAATACGCGAATCAACTGGATGTTATTATTAAAAACACGTTTTGCACCATATTACGAGCAAATAAGCAGATCAACTGACAGTTATTTGGTCAAATAATCATGCCCCCGTGTGAAGACACTTTCTCGCGAAGGTCAACTATTTAGCACGTTTTTACACTATTCCGTGATTAAAATAGCACTTACCTTGTCTTGTGATCAGTTCTTGACTCGGTACCGCGGGAATCAACACCGTGTTGTGCGTCAAATCTTCGATAGAAAGCCCTGTTACAGCACTAGACAATAATGGATTTTTCACAACACCCCTGTTTATATGATCACCAAAACCTTTATCGGACATATTGCCGCGGTATAAATGATCGGTACATGTAAAATTTAACGTGAATTTTCACATTTGGAGGTCACAAAAAGCAAATTTAATTATGTGAAATTACGTGTCACTTATATTTTGATTTGACATTGACAAAAGGAACCGTGTTCCGTTTTGTTGTTGTTTTTGTGGCAAAGGATATGTCAACACGAAGTTGCATGTAATGTGCCAGCCAAACTATTTTTTATGTCTCTTCATTGTTTATGTACATTACAAAAAAATATCTTGTTTAATGACTTATAATCTCCATAACATGTTGATAACTTTCGGATTATTGGAATTAAACTGTGTTGAGTACTTGCTATATATATTTATTCAAAATTGCACTACATAATCCTTGTCCGAAACACAACCGTACATAGGAACCTCGAAAATTGCAATCGCATCCTATATTGATATGCAGTCTTGCGAGCATGATCTATTGATTAGCTTATCTTTGAATGTCTCTTCCAATTTTAGTAAGTTACAAAATTGATATTACGTGGATACCTACCTCTAGCGATAACCATTTATTAGCATACATGAAAACACCTTCCCAATACGAAAAATTAAACTGCTTATCATAAAATTTTTGCTATGAAATCCATACTCATATTAGTTTATACCCGACTAAGGAAAAAGGAGGGTTATGATTTTTACCGGTATTTTTTTTATGTATGTGAGTATGTTCATCTGTTCCTTCATAATTTCTAAACTACTAATCATAAAGTAATGAAGTATCATTAGACGCGTCTTTTTTGTCCGCTGGTTATAGGATATTATGTGACGTCACACACAATCGAATGAGACACCCTCTGTAGGCAATTTAGTTTTACGTAGTCGGGTCCAAGTTTTTTAAACGTTTTCTTTTATAGTTAAGTAAAAGATTACGTTGTCATTATATTACTTTGTCTAGTCCGAATCATATACTGGCATTTTAATTAAACTTGGAGAGCTTAATGAATAACTTTCTAAATAGAATAGTGTGAAAATAGTCTAAATTGTAGTGTGAATTATTGCACGCGGGCAGGACAATGAGCTAGTAGTTTTATATACAAGTGACTGACCTCGAGACGGAAGAAATCGTTATAAAAACTATCCATATGTTATTATATAAAATTAATACGATTATCAAGATAATTTTCATTTTTTTTTTTGTGTTACAATTGGCAATAGAGCTGGTGGAACGCCTGTAAGCGCTACCACCGCCAATATGAACACTTGGAGAGGCATAAGGTCCATTGCAGACCTACCGCCTCTACAAATGGACTGCCGACTTCAAATCGGGAAGGGATTAAGAAAGGATTAGCGAGAAGAATAAAGAAAAGGACTGGGAATGGTAAGGAAAAGGATATGGGCCTCCGGTTCCCCCAAACACAGCAGAATGCTATTTCACGCCGGTCTTCTGTGAGGGTATGGTACTTCCCCGGTGCGAGCTAGCCCATATTCGTGTCGAAGCATGCTCGACTACCACATACAAATTAATTAATTTTTAAGCTTAGTAATTAGTAGGTATTATTAATAGGACTTCGACAATTTTGTATATATTGAGAGGCTATAGCTTCTCTGTCTCTAGATCTGAATTATATAAATATATGAAGTCTATAATAGATGTAAAAATTCATGTTTTTTCAAAATGTTGGATTTATTTAATTTGAAACCATTAGAAGACTGAAAACAGATCGTTACATGTTTATGTAACGTTCTTTGTGTTTACAAACCATATATACATTATATCCTTAATTATATCAAACGTTCACATAAACCTCATAAAAAATTACATAAAAAGTCTTCGTTTTAATAAAATATTAAGCAAGAGAAAATTTCAGAACGAACATTAGTTTTTGACAGATAACAAACTTTTGAGTTTTGACACATAACCTGTAATCAACGACATCTATGTCACAATAAACAACACAGAAATGCATTGTTAGTTATTATACAGTCGAATCTCATATCAAAACAGCATTTTAAGCACTAATACTCTAATAATGTCCGATCCGCCGGTAAAACGCTACCGACGCGATGATAAATCGTCAGATACAGAAGACGACGTGGATAATTATGAGCCGTACGTGCCTGTAAAAGAGCGTATGAAACAGAAGTTACTGAAATTAGGTAGACTAGGACAAGTAGCTAATGAGGTAGCTGCTGAAACGAAGAGTTCTAGTGACAACGATCCAGACGATGAGGGTATTTCATTCAAATTACTTTAAAACACTGCTTCTTCATCATCTTATATATGTATATAAAATTCTCGTGTCACAATATTAGTACCGAAACGACTGGACCGTGAAATTTTGTGTGCATGTCGGGAAGGTCTGAGAATCTGCCAACGCGTATTTTTCATACACCCAAATGGTAATAGAGAGGCACAACAGCGTTTGTCAGCTAGTATAATACACCCATATCTTAATACAGTCAAAACTGTTTAAAACATAATCATTTAGAACAACACATTGGTTAAAATGACCAAAATCTGGGGTCCCGGCTGAGTTATCAACATAACAACATCATCGGCTGTTACGACAATCGGTTTTTATAACCAAATATGAGTAGTCCCTTCGATGTTGTTATAACAGATTTTGACTGTATATATAAATAACGTGTCCCATTGTTTGTCCGCCATGGACTACTAAACTACTCAACCAATTGTAATCAAACTTGCATACCATGTGCAGTTTGATTCAACTTAAAAGATAGGATAGTTTATGTTATTTCAATTATGATAAAAGACTACCGGGGTGAAGAGGTCTCAGGATTATGTCGATTAATTGAGTAAAATAAAATAAAATTTAACTTTGACAAGTGCGAATAAGGCAGCTAGTGTATATTCTAGTCTAAATACAAAATATAATATACATTTCATTGTAATAATAAGAGTATATATTTCAATCCATCTTAAATTTGACAGCAGTTAGCTGATATTTTTTTTAACACTCCTCTTTTATTGTTTACCAGCTGCGCTCCTCAGTTTCCCATAGAAATATGAGGAAAAAAAGTTGCCTGTATATTATTCCAGTTGTCCAGCTATCTACGTACCAAATTTAATTGCAAGAGGGTCAGTAGTTTTTGCGTGAAAGAGCAACAAACACACATCCTCACAAACTTTCGCATTTATAATATTAATAGGAAGTAGGATTAGTAGGATGTATGAATATGTTTATGTGTAGGTGTAACCAATTCTAATAGACACAATTATGATCTAATTACAAGGGACAGATTTAATTCAAACTTTATACACTTACCAAGTATCCATAGTGATAATTTCATATTCATATCCTATTATTCTAATTAGAATTGGTAGGATTATATAATTTTCTCGAAGGAGACAATTTAGTTGATTCTATCATTAAAACATGTGTTCTTAGTTTTTTCGAATCGATTTTTATTTAACAATTGGAAAAAAAAAATTACCATATGCAAAAACAATATGAAAGTAATAAATTACCTACAATTTCACCAAAACATTGCAATTGCAGGTTCGCAAGAGGAATGGGGCAGGCGTTACAATGTTTCCCTGCTGGACCAGCACAGTGAGTTAAAACGACTCGCCGAAGCCAGGGCACTGTCTGCAGCCGAGCGACAAGCAAAGGAAGAGGAGCATATCTTGGAAAGCGTAGCCCAGAGCAAAGCATTGATGGGTGTTGCGGAGTTAGCCAAAGGTATGCTACCAATCAGTCTGGTTTGAAAAATTATTTCAGTGTTAGATAGCTACTTTGACCACCACCTTGGTACATTGGTTAACACGTGAGCGTAGAACGTTGGTGTCCTGGTTTCCATTTCTGGTGGGGATGCACAACAACAAACCTATCGGTCTGGCAGGACACAGAAGGCAGATCACCTACTTGTCCATAAAAAAAATCGATCAGTGAAACAGATACACAGTATATAGACTACACTTTTAGATAGCCACTTACTTATTGAGGAAGGCTTGGGCCTATAATATATACTTAGTCTGGCCATAAATACTGTTACACTTAATTATAAAAAAATATTACATTTGAATTTCGAATCTG
>NW_024045133.1:1800423-1830884 GCF_012273895.1 Zerene cesonia | reverse complement strand
AGTAATAAATGTTATTTGCAGTTAACAATTTTCTTTTTTCTTTATTACAATATTTATGGCAAGACTAGGTATGTACCATGTAAATATAATTGCAGTAAATTTTATTAGCCATTTAATTAAGTGCCTGCTCACTTAAAACAGATGTATTTAATTAATGGTATTCAGTCACAGCTTTTATATAACTACAAAATATTAAACAAAGTCACTTTCTCTGTCAATCCGCATGTCTCTATATATTATAATAACATCTATTAAACTACTCCGAATTTAACGCGTGCAAAGCTGCGGGCCAATGCTTCTGTATTCTTTTTTGGTCCTACTTTTCCCCCCTGGCCTAGATGAGTTTATTACTAAATGATAAGGCTGTCAAATACACTTTACTGGCTTTTTTTTATTTTATAGGGCCCAAGTTTATTTATAGTTGTATTAAAGTGTCATTAGTAGATAAATATCGTATTATATCCACTGAAATAATATAAAATTCTTTATTGCTAATAAGAGCATGTAAAATAAGCAGTATATTACATTAAAAGATGTAAGCAAAAGGCGACCATATCGCTAGTGATCTCTACCAGTCAACTCTTTAAATTAAAAGGAAACAAATAAACGTGAGTGAGCAAAAATAAAGAAATTCAGAAACCTGAGGATAAAAAAAAAAATAATATAATATAAAATATTGTTTTATTACTCCCCAGGTATCCAATACTCCGAACCAATAAAAACATCATGGCGTCCGCCGCGGTGTATTCTAGAACTGCCTGAGTCTAGACACGAGCGGGTGCGGCAACAGCTCAGGATACTCGTGGAGGGCGAGGATGTGCCACCCCCCATTCGCACCTTCCAACATATGAAGTTTCCTAAAGGTATGTCTTATAGTCTATGAATTTGTTAAACAGTTTGTGGTAATTGTGTTTTGAAGGTTTAACACTTCAAATTTTTTCAAATATAAAGTGAATCCTATCCTTCCTACTTATATTATAAATGCGAAAGTTTGTAAGGATGTGTGTGTGTTTGTTACTCTTTCATGCAAAAACTACTGAACCGATTGCAATGAAATTTGGTACGTAGACAGCTGGTTAACTGGAATAACACATAGGCAACTTTTATCCCGATACTCCTACGGGATGCGACTTACGCGGGTGAAACCGCGGGGCGCAGCTAGTTTATCTATATGTCGGAATACCCGCTCTGATATTAACGAACTTAAGTGCTTGGACATGGCCGTTGGGGCGTGCGGTCATTCAAGTGCATAAGTTTGAGTTATAATATGTTTTATGAAGTGAAGTGAAGTGATTTCTGTGAATTTAGAAAGAAAGAAATAATGTTTATTTAACACCACCACATTTACACACAGTTATATTAAAATTAAAATTGAAAGTTGAACTTATGACTAAACGGTGTGGTGCTAAAAAGGGTAACTACTCAGCATGTGCTACGCGTAATGCGCGTAATATATATAATATATATATATACTAGCTGTGACCCGCGGTTGAAACCGCGTAAGCGTGCTGCGTAACCGTATCCCGTAGGAATATCGGTATAAAAAGTGCCTATGTGTTATTTCAGTTGTCCAGCTATCTACGAAGCAAAATAGTGTTATTATTCACCAATAGATGTCAGGAAAAAAAAACACGAATAGAACACGAATATGACGTTATTTCAGTTGTCCAGCTATCTACGAAGCAAAATAGTATTATTATTCACCAATAGATGTCAAGAAAAAAAAACACGAATCAAACACGAATATGACATTTTCTAAAAAGAAATCCTAGCTAGATCGATTTATCGCCCCCGAAACCCCCTATATACTAAATTTCATGAAAATCGTTGGAGCCGATTCCGAGATTCCAATTATATATATATATACAAGAATATCTCGTTTAAAGGTATAAGATACTAGCTGCACCCGGCAAACGCTGTTCTGCCTTACTCTAATTATTTAGAGGTATGAAAAATAGATGTTAGCCGATTCTCAAACATACCTGATATGCACACAAAATTTCATAAGAATCAGTCAAGCCGTTTCGGAGGAGTATGGCAACGAAAACTGTGACACGAGAATTTTATATATTAGATATATATATATAACAAATTATAAAATCACTATATACTATGCGACTAAGGCTGGTTATGAAATTCTGTAATTAAAAGATTTTTTAACCAGATTTAAAACTAAATAAGGTCTAAATAATTTAGTGATTTAAATTATTATTGTGAGATAAAAGTGTAAAATTTAGTTTGTGTCTTTTGCTGCTCGAAGTTACCTAAGATGCCCAATGTCGAAGACATAATCAGCCCACAGAGCCCTATACTCCAGCCAGCCAGATATATAAAACTAGATAACTGGTTTTGTGAGAGGTCGAGTGTAAAAAACATTGGTCCAAATCCGTCTAAAGTCAGTGACAATGGCAATACATCATATCTGAATATATCAACTAACTATCACGGTTAACATATCGGTAGACAGGCAGACAGACGGACAGCAAAGTTCCATTAATTTCCTTATTTTTGCTAACCCACGCTTACTTGTTTCCTTTGAATATTAAGAGTTGCCTGGTAGAGATCACTAGCGATAAGGTCCCCTTTTGCTTCCTATTTTATCCAACCCCCCCCCCCCCCCCCCTCTATAAAATAGTGTAACTATAACATTGTTTACACTATTTTACAAGTATTATTACAATTATTGACTTGTCCAGTTGTTTCTTTTACATGTAGACATTTTATCAACCGCCTCCAAAAATAGAAGGGTTATCGATTCGACTATAGGTTTTTAGTGTTTGTTACCTCATAACTCTTTGCTGGGTGAACTGATTATTATGATTCTTTTATATTCCAAAGGCTGCCATGTGATCCCATTTTATAACTTATGGGATTTCTTTAAAATGATCGATTTCCAGGTGTCCTCCGAGGTCTGGAAGCGAAGGGTATCAAACACCCGACCCCCATACAAGTGCAAGGTATACCGGCGGTGCTGAGCGGCCGGGACATGATCGGCATAGCCTTCACCGGCTCCGGGAAGACGCTGGTGTTCACGCTGCCGCTGATCATGATGTGCCTGGAGCAGGAGGTTCAGATGCCGTTCATCAAGTTGGTACCACACTATCAGACTATCGGACTATCATACTATATCTTATACATTTAAACGAGCAATTCTTGTATATATATATATATATATATATATATGGAATCTCGGAATCGGCTCCAACGATTTTCATGAAATTTAGTATACAGGGGGTTTCGGGGGCGATAAATCGATCTAGCTAGAAATTTTTTTTAGAAAATGTCATATTCGTATTTTATTCGTGTTTTTTTCTCCTGAAATCTATTGGTAAATAATAATACTATTTTGCTTCGTAGATAGCTGGACAACTGAAATAATGTCATATTCGTGTTTTATTCGTGTTTTTTTTTTCCTGACATCTATTGGTGAATAATAATACTATTTTGCTTCGTAGATAGCTGGACAACTGAAATAACACAAAGGCACTTTTTATACCGATATTCCTACGGGATACGGACTTACGCGGTTTCAACCGCGGGTCACAGCTAGTCTTATACCTTTAAACGAGCAATTCTTGTATATGTACATATATATATATATATGGAATCTCGGAATCGGCTCCAACGATTGTCATGAAATTTAGTATATAGGGGGTTTAATACTATTTTGCTTCGTAGATAGCTGGACAACTGAAATAACACATAGGCACTTTTTATACCGATATTCCTACGGGATACGGTTACGCAGCACGCTTACGCGGTTTCAACCGCGGGTCACAGCTAGTAATATTATAAATGTGAAAGTCTATTTGGATGTTTGTCCGTCAAGCACGCTGTAACTACTGAACGGATTTTGATTAACTTTGCTAAACGGACATCGTATGTGCTGACTTGGGTGATGGGATACTTTTTATCCCGATTAAATGCTCCCTTAGGATATAACAGGAATCTTTAGTCACGGCGGGACATAATAAATATTATATCCGTGCAGCACCACAGATTAATAAGTCACTATTATTATGATACGAATACATATCACTTGAGTTAATCTAATATATAAAATTCTCGTGTCACAGTTTTCGTTGCCATTCTCCTCCGAAACGGCTTGACCGATTTTGATGAAATTTTTTGTGCTTATCCAATATCTTTAGTATTAATCGGCCAACATCTATTTTTTCATCCCCCTAAATGATAAGAGTAAGGCAGAACAGCGTTTGCCGGGTCAGCTAGTCATTTTATAAAGAAAAAAAAATTACAAAAAATTCCAGAAACGAAGGCCCATACGGTTTGATAATCTGTCCGTCGAGAGAACTGGCCAAACAGACACACGATATAATACTGCACTTTGTGAAACACATGAAAATGACTGGCCACCCCGAAATAAGGAGCTGTCTCGCTATTGGCGGTGAGTATACACCTACCCTCGATTATGAAAACAAATGTATTAGCCGATTTTAAATCCACTTAACCTACCCTCGATTATGAAAAAAAAATATTAACCTATTTTAAATCCGTTTAACCTACCCTCTATTATGAAAAAATTAACGGTTTTTTTTATCCGATTAAAAAAATCAATAAGTCGTGGGTCAAGGCGAGCATAAGCTCTTATCAGGCTAGTATGGCGATTCCAGCGAAATTGTAAAAAAATACATAAATTTGTAACTAAATAGTTGCTAATTGATTGATTTTTCTATTTAGTCGATTATGGCCTAAGCCCCTCATAGGAGGCCCGTGTCCCAGCAGTGGGAACATATGTAGGCTGATGATATATAAAATTGACCACTTCCTTGGTTCTGTACCAAGGTTAACGGGTGAGCGTATAACCGAGGGGTCCTGGGTTCGATTCTCGGTGGGGACGCATAAAAAAAAATGTCTCGGTCTGCTAGGACTGATCACCTATTTATCCACAAAGAAAATCGATCAGTGAAACAGATGTATATCATCTGCCCCATACCCCACTAGGGGACACGGGACTTAATAAAATATGTATACATATATAAAATTAAAGTAAAATGTTGGATGTAACTACCATTTTTTTATTATTATATAGGTGTTGCCGTATCGGAATGTATGGAAACCGTACAGAGGGGAGTTCACATAATGGTCGCTACACCCGGCCGACTCATGGACATGCTGGACAAGAAAATGGTGAGTAAATCTGTACATACGTAGGTACATACATATAAATAATATTGGAGTGTCTGTTTGTTATATGGAAATTTCCGTTTTTAGCTGCATGTATATGTATATACGGTACATATAGCAAAATAATTATTTTTACAATGTTTATCTGTCTGTCTGTCTGTTTGTTCCGGCTAATCACTGGAACGGCTCTACCGATTTTGGCGGGACTTTCATTGGCAGATAGTTGATATGATGAGGAATAACTTAATTTAACAACAAGAAACTCTCAAGTTGTTGTTTTAAAATAATATCAATTTTACATTTTAATTCTACATTATATATCTTAGTATATAAAAATCCAGTGTCATGATGTTACCAATGGACTCTTCACCAACTCAACCGATTTTGATTGAAAATTTAGCATTTTATGTGTAATTTGGTCCAACTTAAGATATAGGATAGTTTTTATTTCGATTAATTATCCCAACAATTTATAATCTTATAATTTTTAATTATAACTCAACCACAGCGACGCGTGGCCGGGTATGCTAGTAATATGTACATAACAATGATGCCAAATAATCTTTCATATATTCATTATATCTTATATCTTTAAACGAGCAATTATTGTATATATATATATATATATATATATATATATATATATATATATATATATATATATATATATATATATATATATATATATATATAATTGGAATCTCGGAATCGGCTCCAACGATTTTCATGAAATTTATTATATAGGGGGCTTCGGGGGCGATAAATCGATCTAGCTAGGAATCTTTTTTAGAAAATGTCATATTCGTGTTTTATTCGTGTTTTTTTTTCCTGACATCTATTGGTGAATAATAATACTATTTTGCTTCGTAGATAGCTGGACAACTGAAACAACACATAGGCACTTTTTATACCGATATTCCTACGGGATACGGACTTACGCGGTTTCAACCGCGGGTCACAGCTAGTATATAATAAATTATACATAATAAATTTTTATTATCATTTTTGAATTTAGTAAACTACTAAACGATCTAATACTAAGAGGAATTCTATTTTAGAAGCGTATACCTTGTCACATAAATGGTTTTTATTTACTTTACTAAGCCGGAAAACAGTATTAGTAGGATAGTATATATTTTTTTCCTTTTAAAGTGAAACTTTTATTTACATCGTCTCAAATGTTTGTTGGTCTGTGTGTCGCAAGTCGCTTGACGGTCGGCCGCGGAGTAAGGATAAAGTGAAAGGCGCTAGCGTTCCGACCCGGTATCGCCCGTGGTACATATATAGCCTATAGCCTTCCTCAATAAATGGGCTATCTAACACTGAAAGAATTTTTCAAATCGGACCAGTAGTTCCTGAGATTAGTGCGTTCAAACAAACAAACTGTTCAGCTTTATAATAATAATAATAAATTATTTATTTCGGGGTAACAAGGACCCAATATCAGATTTTATAACAATTTTACAAGAAGAAATTCGCAATTATATACTTATACCTGGCAAATATAAATAATATTAGTATAGTAATAATATTAGTATAGTAATAATATTAGTATAGTAATTTATAATATTAGTATAGATACAAAACCTATACAAAAAACCACACAATCCGGTTTTTTTTTCCATCCAGGTTCGTTTGAACGTCTGCCGGTACCTCTGTATGGACGAAGCTGATCGGATGATAGACATGGGCTTCGAGGAGGATGTCAGAACGATATTCTCATACTTTGCCGGGCAGAGACAGACGCTGCTGTTTAGCGCGACCATGCCGAGGAAGATACAGAATTTTGCGAGGTATATGTTTATTATGTTGCTAGCTTTCGCCCGCGGCTTCGCTCGCTTTAATTCGGATTAGTTTAATATATAATAGTTTAGTTATATATTAAACTAATCCGAATATAATAGTTTAGTTTAGTTTAATATATACAATAAAGAACTATAATATACATTTTAATACATACACTGTAATAATGCTCTTGAATCGCTCTATCTATTATAAAAACCCCATCAAAATACGTTGCGTAGTTTTAAAGATTTTAGCATACATATGGACATAGGGACAGTGAAAGCGACTTTGTTTTATACTATGTAGGGATGATTCTTAATTTTTATTATATAAGGTATACTCTAGTTCGGAGAGATAATTATTTAAAGATATGTATGAAATGTATTTTAGAAACTATTAACTATCACTTAATAAATGGACTAGGCTGTTAATTGAACTGGTGATTGAACTACAAATTGACGACGTGACGACCACCTACTAAATACCTTACTACCTTCCTACTTACTACCTTCTTACTTACTACCTTCATACTAACTACCTTCCTACTTACTACCTTCATACTAACTACCTTCATACTTACTACCTTCCTACTTACTACCTTCCTACTTACAACCTTCTTACTTACTACCTTCTTACTACCTTTTTACTACCTGCTTACTACCTTCTTACTTACTACCTTCTTACTACCTTCTTACTACCTTCTTACTACCTTCTTACTTACTACCTTCCTACTTACTACCTTCCTACTTACTACCTTCTAACTTACTACCTTCTTACTTACTACCTTCATACTAACTACCTTCATACTTACTACCTTCTTACTTACTACCTTCCTACTTACTACCTTCCTACTTTCTACCTTCTTACTTACTACCCTCATACTTACTACCCTCATACTTACTACCTTCCTACTTTCTACCTTCTTACTTACTACCCTCATACTTACTACCCTCATACTTACTACCTTCATACTTACTACCTTCTTACTTACTACCTTCCTACTTACTACCTTCATACTTACTACCTTCTTACTTACTACCTTCTTACTTACTACCTTCCTGCTTACTACCTTCTAACTTACTACCTTCATACTTACTACCTTCTTACTTACTACCTTCCTACTTACTACCTTCTTACTTACTACCTTCCTGCTTACTACCTTCTAACTTACTACCTTCTTACTAACTACCTTCTTACTTACTACCTTCCTACTTACTACCTTCCTACTTACTACCTTCTAACTTACTACCTTCTTACTTACTACCTTCTTACTTACTATCTTACTACTTACTAACTTGCTGCTTACTACGTTACTACCTCACTACTTTTCTACCGTACTACCAGGTCAGCGCTAGTGAAGCCAGTGACGGTGAACGTGGGGCGGGCGGGCGCGGCCTCGCTCAACGTGCGCCAGGAGTTGGAGCTGGTGAAGGCGGAGGCGCGGACGGTCCACCTGCTGCACTGCCTCCAGAAGACCGCGCCGCCGGTGTTGGTCTTCGCCGAGCGGAAGCAGCACGTGGACGCGATACACGAGTACCTGCTGCTGAAGGGTGAGTGGGCTGCTTGGTTGGTGGCTGCTTGCTTGGTGGCTCCGGGTAACCAACCAGCTCGCCGCTGCTAAAGCTGACTATTGCTCGCGATGATTCTGTCGCGACAATTTCGTTAGATACAGTAATTATGTATTACATAATCTTGTCCTACTTCCTCCTAATATTATAAATGCGAAAGTTTGTGAGGATGGATGTATGTGTGTGTATGTGTGTTTGTTACTCTTTCACGCAAAAACTACTGAACCGATTGCAAAGAAATATGGTTCGTAGACAGCTGGACAACAAATATAATACATAGGCAAATTTTTATCCCGGTTTTCCTACGGGATACAAGACTTGCGCGGATGCAACCCGGTGCTAGCTGCGCCCGCTACAAACTTTTGTATTTATAATATTAGTAGGAAGGATTACAGGGTGTTTTTTTTTACTTATATAAATAAAGCGTGTTTTCTTAACCTATACATATTGTTATAGGAGTAGAGGCGGTTGCGATCCATGGTGGCAAGGATCAAGAGGAGAGATCGCGAGCCGTGGAAGCGTTCAGGAGAGGAGAGAAGGATGTCCTGGTCGCTACCGACGTAGCCAGTAAAGGTGAGGGCTAACTGAACCGCACCAATATTGTAAATGTGAAGGTTTGTTTGTTTGGATGTTTGTTCGTCAATGACGCTGAAACTACTGTAGGGATTTTGATGAAATTTGGTATACATATAGAGTATGAGCTGACTCGGGTGATGGGATACGTGTTATCGCGATCAAATGCTCCCTTGGGATTAAACAGGAATTGTGATATCCAGGCGTAGCCGGGATGAGCGTCTAGTACGCGATAAAATCAAATATGTTATCCAACGATCCAACTAAGAGTAGGAAGTACCACACCCCCACAGAAAACTGCCGTGAAATAGTAGCGTGCTACTGTGTTTCAATCTGTCAATGGGGGAGCCCGGGGTCTGTGTCTTTTTTCTTAACCTTTCCAGTGTTTTCCCCTATTTCCTCCATTAATATCTCTTATACAGTAAAGTGGATAATAAATTTGTACAGACATATGGCCTCTGCAAATGTCCATAGGGCGACCCACCTCTGCCAACTGTCATATAAACATCAAATCAAAGGCACACCCATCGCCCCCGCAGGTCTCGACTTCCAGAACATCCAGCACGTGATCAACTACGACATGCCGGAGGACATAGAGAACTACGTGCACCGCATCGGGCGGACGGGCCGCGCGGGCACCGCCGGCGTCGCCACCACGCTGCTCGGCCGCCAGCAGGACGACAGCGTGCTGCGCGACCTGGCGCACCTGCTGCGGGAGGCGGGGCAGAAGGTCGGTGGGGGGAGAGGGAGGGGAGTAGTTATCTGAAGTCAGAACTGTCGGTTGTAGGCCAAGTTTGTGTGAGTCGACGAGGGAGGCGGAGGCTTTCGAAGGGAAATCGGTTCACCTAAAAAGCAAGCTCAGCCATAAGGGAGTAGATAGGGCAGAAAAGCACCTGACGGTAAGCGAACACCACCTCATAAACTTAGCAAGTGTAGTAGTGCTTTTAGATGGAAATATATCATAAATTCACTCAATTAATAACCACGTTAAAACTGCCCACTATGTAACTTCAACGATAATTCTATGTTCTAAAGTACCCTACAAATTCACAAAAAATGTTCAGGTCCCGTCATTCCTGATCGAGATGTTGGGCGAGGCGGACGTGCCGGCGCCGGACGGGCAGGGCTGCTCGTACTGCGGCGGGCTGGGACATAGAATCACCGGTGTGTATTGTTTTTTAGTGAATTTATGGGATTTTTAGAGAATTTATAGGATTTTATGCCATTTTATATTGAGTTTATGTTAAATTTAATGTGTAAGTTGTAACTGAGTTAGAAAATCATTTAGTAGTTAATTTTAAACCTAGAAAGAGCAATTTTAGTTAGCTATAGCTATAGTGTAGATAATATTGTTTGCCTGCAAATAAAAATACAAATTTTTATAATCATTGAATGTGTGATTAGTTCATCACTTGTGAGTTTATAAAAAAATTTACCGGCTTCTTTAAAAATGATTTATTTAAATGTAATATCCGGTTCGAAGGACTATATTTGATAAACAATAGTTTTAAGCAATGATATGCTTTTATTTCTTTATTTAAAATTAAATTGTTGTGTATGCAATTTGAAAACTTAAGGTTCTATAAAAAGTTTATTTTTAATATGTTGATAATAAATTTGATATTTATCTATCTAGTCTATTTGTAAAATATTATTTATTTATTATTACAGAATGTCCAAAATTGGAAGCGGTTCAGAACAAACAGGCTTCGAATATCGGCAGACGAGATTACTTGGCGAACACCGCGGCTGATTATTAGTTTTAATTTTATCGAAGGACCAATTTTAATAATCTGTCTCACTCGAACTTGTGGTTACTCTGTATGTTAGAAAGGGATGGTTATAGATAGCACGACTCTATAAAAAATCTTCTATATAGACCAATATTAATAGTTTTAAAAACGTTTTCAAAGGAACAAATTGAATTAGCTGTCTCGGTCGAGAGCTTGGATTCTGTGTATGTTAGAAAGCCATAAGGGTAATTAGTATAGGAATTTTATACTAAGAATAAATTGTAAATATATTTAAATATAAGCTATGTGAATAAATATTGAACTTTATATCGACTTCTTGTTGTCCTATACTATATCTGTACTAATACTATAAAAAGACACTTTTGTATGTTTGTAACGTTTTCACTCAAAAACTGCTGGAACAATTTAAAAAATTTAAACACGATTAGCAAGCTACATCTTCACTAAGTGACAGACTAGATATGTAGCACGAACGAACAGCTACTTGTAGCAACCAATCACTATTAAGACTAGTGAATTATGTACGAGGTATCATATTATTATTTTAGTGAGAACTTTATAGTTGTGTTTTTTTTTTACTAATTTTGTTCTTTCACGCGTCTTCAACTATCTGTAGCTAATTTTGTTCAAATAGGTTGAGTAGTTTATGCGTGAAAAATTATGAGGCATTTACTTATAACTGCTTCTAACTAGGGAAGACGGGTTTGTACCTTAAAATTATATCTACATAGAAAAAATTTGATCACGAGGCAGGATTCGAACCTGCGTATCTTGCCTAACCGTAGCAACGCCAATTTTTCTATTCTTTCAAAATTTCTCATTTATAAAGCATTTTCAATACTATAAAACTAAAAATTAAATATCTACATAATTTGCCGCTTTATTTTGTGAGTTGGCGCGTAATCTTGACGAAGGCTTTGTAGTGTCTGAAGGCTTACGATTTTACAAGCGCATTTTAAATATTTCTAACAATTGTTTTTACCGGCTGAAATTGCTCTATCGGATAAGTGTAAATGTCAGGATATGACTTTGCGATGTCTTCTAATTATCTTTAATTTTTAGTTTTAGAGCATTGAAATGCTTTATAAATGAGAAATTTTGAAAGAATAGAAAAAAATCGATCACGAGCAGGGATTCGACCCGCGTTTTTTTGCCAAACCGTAGCAACGCCTAGCCTAGCCTAGCTAACTTCCACCGGTGATCCCGCCACAGTAATCGAATCTCTTCTACTCTTTCGGTTTCATCCACGCCATCTATTGAGATGATTAAGAACCATCACAACCAATACGAAACATTATTTCAATTATTACAATATTGTATATTGGATGTCGAGACTGCTAGGTTGTATCCGCCAATCATTTCAATTTATTGTATAAATTAGCTTCCGCCCGCGACTCCGTCCGCGTGGATGTTGGTATTTACAAATAACTGCTCGGAACAATCTTAGAAATGATATCAAATCCAGTAATCAAAAAGGTCGCGCTGAAAAGCACGGCTTAAAAATTCACGTATACAATATTAATTCCAAAGATATGATTGATTATACTATTTCAATTACGATAAATGACTACCCAGGCGGAGCCGGGGCGTGCAGCTAGTATTTTATAAAATATCCATAAATGAAATAAAAAATAAATAAAATAAAAATAGTTTATTTCATTTCCAACTTTACGAAATATGGAGTAGTAGGGACCTCCTAGTAAGTTTAAGAAAAAACCTGTGTCAGGAGGACCCACTCTTCCTTAACTTAAGTATTATAACTAGGTATGTGAAAATTTAAATAAACCGATTATAACTAGGTATTAATACTAAATTGTGAAGTGTACGAATGTGTGTGTCTGTGTGTGTGTATATTAGAATTAGGGTGCGTATAATTTAAATAAATAACAAAAATATTAAATAAATATATAATTTATAAATGGCAAGAAATTGCAAGGAGGTTTTCAGTGTTTTCATAGTTAAGTGTTTTTAACCAGTTCATTAATGTTTCTTTAAGGTCACTACAATTTAAACTATGAATATTCAAAAATTTATTTACATGCTTGTATATATAAGCTGAAATAGTTGAGAATTGGCGTTTTGTAGTGTAGATATTAGTTGTAAATTATTTATAAAGAATTTTTTTTTCCTTTACTTAAGGTTTTTGTGTAAGTGCGGTGCTGTGTGTTTATAGACAATAAATTTATTTATTTTTTTCTTTCTTTCTTTTGCAAAAACAGTTTTTGTACAGCGAGTTTTGATTACCTCCTTGTATCTTCTACCGACTACTGTACATTGGTTGAATATTGTTTTTTTATGCGTTTTTAATGTAATAAGTAAAATGTATATTTGCCTGACTGACAGTAAATGACATAGTTTATACAGTTCAGTGGTTGGGAATCGGCGTGGTTTTTGGTACATGACTTTTAGAAGACGCCTATGTACGCGCTCCACTTCTATAAATTTAGACTTGATCGCTCCCCCCAGATAGGACAGATTGAACTAGTGACTTGTAAATTTGATTCCTGAGTTTATGTGAGGTTATATGTCTCAGAGATTTAAAAATCCAGATAAGTTTCCGTGTTCTTTCATTCATAAAGTCAATGTGTGAATGCCATGATAGGCGGTGATAAAATGATTCCGAGATATTTAATACTAAAAACTTTTTAAATTATGTTACAATTACAGTTTATATCATCTGTTCCGTCACATTCGTGCAGTTTAAGATTAAGATTATGGTTAGGTTGTGATTCTAATCAGTACCGTCTTTACCATAAGGGCACAAGGGGCCAGTGCCCAGGGCCCCCCATCCTCAGAGGGCCCCGAAGGGCCGACAATTTCTCTCACATTTAATCTCAAAATATTCATTACAGTTTTTTCAATGCCCGAATATCGATTATTTTCAGATTTATTCGAATCGATATATTTATATGAATTTGAGTGACATCAAGCCTTTTTTTTATGTCATAGCCGGCAACTGACCGACTGAACGACTAAATAATTTGTCAATTATGAGCATAGAAAGTGAAATTCTTCAGGAAACTGAGTTCTAGGATTTAATAGAAGATTTTGCTCAATAGAAATCTCGAAAGAAACTATCACCGTAATTTCGCATCATACTAATATCATTAATTATATTAGATTAGATTACCCATAATAAAGCAGATCACAATAAACAAAAACTTTCTTTACATTCCAAAAGGGCCCCAAATTCTTGTGTGCCCAAGGGCCCCAGCATAGTCTAAGACGGCCCTGATTCTAATAAATAATTAGCCCCTTTTTTATTTATTTATTCGTGTTATTTATGTATGTAAAGACGACGTTTATTCAGGTTTGATATACCAGGAAGTTATAAACAGGTGGATGTTAAACTTGTAGACTTAGTTAAACATAAATAAAGCCTTTCTTTAAAAAAAGCAGGGCGGTAGTACCAGGAGCGCATAATTCGATAAGAGACTACTAAATTATTTTATTAAGATGTTTGTTTGCTTGCACATCAAAAGTCTCAGCAGAATAAACTATTTACTCTCCATTGATATTGGCATATCTACCAGGGTCTCAAAGTCTAAGTAGGTGTGAATCTTCTTAAAGTGTAAATTCGTTCGTACCTTCATATTAATCATAGTAGTTACTGGATGAAGGATGGAGCGCCACGAACAACGGTTATCACAGTTGGAGTGAGCAGGACGGCAAGGGATGATTTTCAAGTGCCGCTATAGCCAGCCAGCACAACGGATTGTACTAGGAGCGCAGTAATAATGAGGAGGTTTAGCGTAATCGTAGCGTACTCGCGTAGGTCGCAGCTTCTTGTACGTATGCGCTCCTAACTTTCGTAATGGATTATATTGTTATGTAGTATATTGCTAATTTAATGAATAAAAATTTCTACGGTTATTGATCCGAGGGAAATATATTTACTTACATATAAGTGACGTCTATAGTTTTCTTTATGATAATTATGTGTTCATAATAATCGTGTTTTCTTTTATAATACATATCGTGATGAAAATTTAGAATGATAAAAGGGGATAAAATAAAACGCACCTTTAAAATAGTCTTATATTCAGTACTTAACGAAAACCAAAACATAATTATGGTATAATTTCTAATAATCTAAGCTTATGATTTAAAGCGACAATCTGTACAGATGAGAAGAAAATTTATACACTTTCTTTAATTACAATTGAAGGCGATGAATTTCATTATATAATTTTAACAGCCAGTGTCACAACTTCCAGATATGTTTTCTTTAGCTTATCTGTCAGTTAAAATGACATAAAGTAAAGTTAAATAAGCTATCAGAGATTTTATCGGCAAGTCGTGAACCTGGCCCTTGATCTGCAATGTCTATAATTAACATACCAACTGTGCAAAAGAGCGTAATGTTCTAAATTTATTCCAAATCCCAAACGTAAAAAGTGTTGTGTTAACTTATTCACAATTCTTTAATTACTAATTATTAAATTTAGCGCGAAAAGTGGTCAATAAGCTTTTGCTTAAAACTCGATTTTTCATTTCCACAATCAAAAACACAATTTTAAAACAAAACTTATCGTCTTTAAATAATATAAACTTTTTAGTTAGTTAAAAACCTTAGTGCCTATTTATTAATAGTTTGTTGATGTAAATAAATAACATTTCAAGTTTATCTCATAATGAATCTTTAATTTTGATGAAGTGATTTCTTTTTTGGCAAACATATTTATCTAAATTTAAGAAATTATCGACTGGCTACCAAATAAAATAAAATACATTGCGACACAATATTCAAATAAAATACTTTATTTTCTCGTCTTGATGAAAGCGTTTGCATCAGATTTGATGCCTAACAATGATACGATAGTTGTTTCATCAAATTTTAACCGACTTCAAAAAAAGTACTCTTATTTTTCCGTACATCCGTGGCCCGGTTTCAACTTTAGCATTTTCGTGAATTCTTACCACCTAGAATTGCATCAATAAATGGCGAGCCAGCCGATAGAACTCGCAATCAATTCTAAACGTCTATTTTACACTATCCCAACAACATAATATATGAAAAAAAAATCATCTTAAACTAAGTAAGCGGTCAATATTTAAAAAAAAAATATCTATCCTAAATACCGACTTCAAACGAACTCCAGTAAAACGAATCTACCCGCAATTTACACTTTTTTCTTTTTAAGTTTGCCGTGGATAAAAAAAAACTAATTTTTTACGCAGAACTAAAACAGAGCGGGTAGACGCGTTTCGACATCACTAAACATACACTAATGATTATTGAGGAAGCGAAAGAAACAAAATACACTATCATCATCATCATTATTATAATATATTAAACTCTGAGGGAGCTGTGTGGCCGGCGCTGTGAATCGTTGTGGCGCCCACGAGAGTACGTTGTAAAAACTAAGCCAGTATCATCATTTAAGGCCATTCATACTGGAAAGAAATTAAAAACATTAGCGTTTTTTTCTCATCGACACGTGGATAAACCGGCTGTTTCGCTACGGTGTCACATATCATTCAGATAATACAGCTGTATGAGGCTAAATCTCTGTATGCATACAAAACGGATTTTAAGGCGTTCTTTTCCAATAGATTTATATGTTTGTATGTATAATAACATCAATTAAACCACCAACGGGGAAATTAAACTCGTACGAAGCCGCGGGCAAAGGCTAGTTGTATATAATTTAGCACACACGGACACAGGGACATCATACCGAAACCACACCGATCCGTCCAACAGCCGGAATTAAGTCACAAAATCGTACCCGAGGTATTTCTTATTTTTCCTCCGGACGCGCGCCGCTTTCTTCTCATCATAGTCCTCGGAGGCGTCCTGGTCGTATATGTTGTTCTCCACCACCCAGTCCTCGCCAATCTCCGTCTTGATCTGCTTCACCTGCTCCCGGACGGTGGGCGACTTCTTCTTCCGCTTCCTCTCCTCCCTCGACTTCCTCGGCCGCTCCTCGAGCACCAGGTGCGGGTACTCCTCGACGATGAAGCTCTCCGGCTCGTAGCTGGTGGTGATCTCCACGCCGACGGACGGATCGACGTCCGGCAGTATGTAGTAGTTCTCGAAGTCGCCGTGGAGCGTTATCTCGTTCATCTCTGTGGTGAAGTGCCTCTTCTTCTTGCCGCTGTTGCAATGTTTGATGTACGCGTACTTCGGCTTGGTGTCGTCCGGGATGATGTTCACCGTCCACTCCTGGTGTTCGGAAGCCGGTATCTCCTTGACCTCCTCCATGGTTATCTCCTGCTCTTCGGCTATTTCATATATGAAGTTATCGGAGATGTTGCCGTCGTCCATGATCTGTAGGACCTCGCTCTGGTTCTGCAGGTTCGGATCCACCTCGCCCTCTGTCTGGCCGGAGGTAGACGTTTGTGGTATGATCTAAAACATAAGGAGGTTATGAAATAAATATCTGCAGCTGTATAAATATGCCTAATATTATAGACCGCCTCTTTGGTAGAGTGGTCAATGTGTGAGGGGTCCTGGGTTCGTTCCTGGTGGGAACACACAGAAAAAAATGTGTCGTTCTGGAAACAGAAGGTTGATCACCTACTTGTCCACAAAGAAAATCGATCACTGTAGCTGGTAACAGATGTATATCATCTGCTCCATACTCCAGAGGGGAACACGGGACTTCAGTTTTTATATGAACATACAATGGGTTACATTATCATACATGGTATCACAGGGTGGTTGAAATACCATATGCTTCACCTCAATACCACTACAATAATTGCATAATCCCAGTTATCCATATTGATCATATAAAGCTGAAGAGTTAGTTTGATCTCTCTAATCTCAGGAACAACCGGACCGGAGTTCAAAGGTCTTCACCATTGGATATCTACATGATCCACAAATGCTAAAGGCTATTTATGTACCACGAGCAGAGCCAGGGCGCAAGACTCTGTATGTGGAGAAAGTTAGTAAGCCAGAGAGTTATATAGGCCACTTTCATCACAGTTGAATGTCTCATTCACACAGGAATTTTCTTTAACCACGCGAACCCGCGAGCAACAGCTAGTTAATTAAAAATAAAAATAAAGTTAAACACGATGTTTTATTACAATAATAGTAAGTGATTTCTATAAATCACACAAAAAGCTAGCCAGAAAAATATATAAAGATAATTGGTGATGGTGCTTGACAGCCCATTTTAGCAATAATATATTATAATAGTTTAAAAAAACTAAAAAACACACTTTTATCATATTTTGCAAATTGAAAAATGGAATAATTTTATCAAATTAGTGTATTGTCATCGGTCCTCAATAAATCTACAAAGTTTGAACGAAATCTGGCCGTTTAAAGTGGGTCAAAATCGCGCCCAAAGAAGTCGGTTACAAACAAACATACAGGTGAAGCTAATAAAAAGCGTGTAAAAAAGCATCAAGATGTCCTCCCATACCTCTATAATCTGTTTGGGATCAGGCATTTTGGTGATGACCTGCTCCGACTGAGTGATGGAAGCTTCCGCTTTATCACTTTCAACCTTCACAACCCACAGTTGCTTTTTCTGTAGATTCTTCAATGAACTGCAAATGAGAATGTGTAGTTTTAATTATTTATTATAATTAGCCAAATAAAACTCTTATCTTTTTGACTGCATTTGAAATGTAACATAACATAATTGCGCTTAATAAAATTTGAATTTTTCTTACGCAAATATATTTATGTTAATTTAGAAAAAAAATCTATTAATTTTGTACGTTCCTCTTGCAATCACTGCATTTTAAAATCGGTTAAGTTTTTTTCCACTAACAAAAAAACCAGTAAGAGTGCGGATAGTAAATCTTGCTTATTTCTCAATTACTATTCACAATTTTTTTTTATCATTTCTTCGTATTTTTATCAATTAAACCCGTATGAATGCTTTAAACTCAAACTCAAACATTTATTCATTCAACTAGACTTCTTATAGTAGCACTTTTGAAGTGTTATAATATTACATAGTTATGTTAGTAGTTAGTTATTAGGTTCGGAAGGCAGTTTCTACAGAGAAGAGCCGGCAAGAAACTCTGTATTTGCTCTTTTAAAATAATATAAATTTTACATTTTAATTCTACATAACATGCAACATGTACATAACAATGACGCCAATGAACTGACCTATGGTTCTTAAGCGACAACATTCCATGGATTGTCATCTTCCATATATTCATTAACGCTATAGTAGGCTCTCTGAATTAATAAATTTTTACATACTTTTTTAATTTAGCACTACTAAACTATTTAATATTTTTTGGTACAGATTATTGGGTAATTATTTATGTTATCATATTGTCTATTTTTTTCTGTTTTTGTTTCTTGTAATAATAAGATCACTTTTCTCCAAGTATAACGTAGACACCTAAACTTATGTTACCCTCTATTTGTTTGATATCCGCGCGGGGGGCTGGTGACCTGTACCTCAGACTTCTATGTAGTCTACTTCAGGCACCAGTCTCTCACAACGTTATCCTTTCTCTTTTCTGTATTTTTAATTTTTGTTATGGACTAATGTTGTGAGAACTAAATAAAGATGATTTTTATTATTATTATTATTAAATACTATGAGGAATTCTATTGTATAAGCGTATACCTTGTCCCATAAATGAATTTTTTACTTCACTAAGCCGGAAAACAGGCATTTCAATTTTATTTCTGTCCCTCGTGTCATAACTATGTCTACCACCACCTTATTAGTTAAGCGCACTCACAGGTAACCCAGCGTGTCGACCAGCTGTCTCACGTTGAGACGCGAAATGGCCTCCGGTTCCTTTTTACACGACTCCATGCTGTAGTTGTGTTCTATGCGAATGATGTCGGCGGCTGAAACGAGATTTTTAATTATTAATATATTAGAGATTACTTGGTAGTGATAAGACCGCCTTTTTGTACAATAATTCTATTGTTGCTGAGTTTTTTTTTTTTGTATTGTTTTTCTTGGTGTACAATAAAGAGTTAATTATTATTATTATTATTGGACGCTCGTCCCCGCTCCGCTCGGTTATCAAGATTCCTGTTTCATCCCAAGGGAGCATTTAATCGGGATAAAAAGTATCCTATCACCCAAGTTAGATCGTACCCGTGTCTGTATATTTCATCAAAATCCGTTCAGTAGTTTCAGCGTGATTGACGGACAAACATCCAAACGAACAGAATTTCTAAGATACAAAAGGCGACTTGTTTGCTAAATAGCAATTTCTTCCAAGCAACCCGAGTCAAGCATAAAGAGAAAAAAATTATAAATTCAGGAATTTAGTGTATAAGTTTAATGATCAGATTAATATCGAAAATAGAAATTTGTTCTAGAATTTCTCCTCACCTCCACCCACGAAAAAGAATCAATTTATCAACCGACTCAAAAGGGGAAAAGGTTATCAATGGAAAAAAGAGGATTGTATTTTTTTGGGTTTGTCACCACTATCGACTATCGACTGGGAGAAGAGATTTTAATGATTATTTTCTTAATTAAAAGCTAGTACAAGCCCATTCGTTTCGTTTTTTGTTGTTCACGATAAAACGAATGTCCTGATGTCCATTGAGTGACTTAAGGGTTTTTACATATTATATAGTCAAGTCCCTTGTCCCTTAGTGGGGTATGGGGCAGATGATATAAATGTGTTTCACTGATTGATTTTCTTTGTGGACAAGTAGGTGATCAGCTTTCTGTGTCCTGCCAGACCGAGACATTTTTTCTTTGTGCGCATCCAGTGGGATTCGAACCCAGGACCCCACGGCTGTACGCTCACACGTTAAACACTGACATATATATGTTATAATTATCATTAGTTAGGCAATTACTTAGTTTTAGTTGTAAGTTTTTTCTTGTTATGTCGCTGTTGCATTGGGTTATAACTTATAACCTAGGAATATCGGGAAAAAAAGTTGCCTATGTGTTATTCCAGTTGTCCAGCTATCTACGAACCAAATTTTATTGCAATCGGTGCAGTCGTTATTGCGTGAAAGAGCAACAAGCACACACACATCCTTACACACTTTCGCATTTATAATATTAGTAGGAAGTAGGATTAGCAGGACAGGCTAGTAGGATAGGATATTGGCATATGATATTCATAAATAAATAAAAAAAAAATCCAATAAAATAGATTGTTGGAAATCATTATTTCAATTGTCATTCTTTTTTTTACCTTTTTTCTGTTCTGGCGTCTGCTGCACCGGCGCCGCCTGCTCCTGCGGCGTCAGCAGCTCAGGCAACATGGGCGAGTCTATCCATAGCCCTTGCGCATCCAGCTCGAAGTGGTACCTAGGTAGAGAGGTATTTTATGTATGTGCTAACTAAGATGTTAGGTCTTTATGAGAAGATTCTCATAAAGACGTATTATCTTAGATGTAGATACACCCAGCCACCACTCCATAGTAGATATAGATATATATCTAATAAGCAGTGGTGGTTCAGTGGTGAGGACCTCGGTCTTTAAAATCTGTAAGTCGTGGTTCGAGACCGGGCGAGCGTGCAGGAAATAAACTGATTTTTATAATTTATCTGCACATGTGGATAACATAACCACTGCTCGAAACGGCGAACGAAAATATCGTGAGGAAACCGGCATTTTCGAGAATTAAAAGTTCGACGACATGTGACATCTGCCAACTCGCACTTGGCCAGCGTGGTGGATTATGGCTTGAACCCTAAAAGGAGGCCTGTGTCCCAGCAGTGGAAGCATATATGGGCTGATGACGAAACATCTACTAGCTGACCCGGCACACGCTGTCCTGCCTTACTCTTATTCTTTAGGGGTGTGAAAAATACATGTTGGCCGATACTCAGCCCTACTCTATATATACAAAATTTCATAAGAATCAGTACAGATGTTTCAGGAGAGTATGGCAACTAACATTGTGAGAAATGACAAAATTTTATATATATAGATATTAACAAAGGCCGCGTTCCATCGGTACAATATTGTAATCATTGAAATAATATTTCATATGATTCTTAATCATCTGAAGAGAACGCGCGACGTGTCCCCTAGGCACATAAAACCAAAATGATTCCGTTTAGAAGCTAGGCGTTGCTACCAAGGAGAGAAAAACGTACCGCGAGTAAAGCCAGGGAGCACCGTTAGTTACCAATAAAAGCAATAATTACAAGTGCTGAGGTTACGTTCATTTCATACAGATACGATAAGCTGTGTTCGCATGAAAAATTAAGAAACATCCATACCATAAGCATCCACCCGTCCATAAACTTTCGCGTTTATAATATTATGTAGTAGGATATTTATGCTTGAATTAATGCGTACATAAATAGACTATATTATAAATGCTAACAGGATTAATGACAAAACAAATTGATATAGCTTAATATAAAAATACTAAAAAGTACGTGCCGCATTTAAGAATCGTAGTAGAATCGCGTACAAAGTTTATTTTACGTTTATTCTAACCTACGACTATTATTTTTTCAAATTTGGCGCGATACGAAAGCAGGTTTTTATAAAAGCGCCATCTACATTTCATGTGAAGAAACTCTATGACAAAAGCAACTCGAGTGTATATTGCCTATAATAACCATAAATTTACATAAAATAACAAAGAAACACAATTTCTTTTCACTTCACCTTCTAATATATACTAAGTGCATATAAAAGAATTTGTATGAATGTGCTAACTACAAAACTACTGGACTGATTTTGAAAATTCTTACCATAAGTCATGAGGACTGTTGTTGCATTTCAGAATATTTTAAAGCAAAATAAGGTGTTTTAACAACGAGATAATAATTTAAAATTACGATAAAGACGTTTGTTTACTTTATCTAATAGAACAGTTGAAAAAAAACTCACTACTTTAATGCATATGAATATTAACGTCATAATTTCAATTAATATTTATAAGGTTGGGGGGTATTTACTAAGAGAAGAAGACAATCATTGAGTATAAGTTTAAACTCACCCGCACAACTGTAAGTTAACGTGCCGCCAGAGGCACTCGCTCTCCTCCTGCATAGCACCCTCGATCCAGTCTTGTCTTTTGTCATCTGTGTCTGATGTGGTGTTGACACTGAAATGAAAAATAATATATTCATATTTTTTTATACTGAAATCTATAGCTGAGTAAGATTTTCAGCAATATTTGTAGCATTCTTGTCCTACCAATTATATAATCTTAATAATATTAAAGAAAGTTTGTAAGGATGTGTGTGTGTTTGTTACTTTTCCACACAACAACTACTGAACAGATTGCAATGAAATTTGGTATGTAGATAGCTGGACAACTGGAATAAATACATAGAAATATTGATTGAAGCTCTGAGTGATATTATTGAGTAAAAACAGCATTTTTCTGGTACAGTTTAGTCTTGTAAACATCGATGACAGACAGACATACAGACATAAGCATTTATAATATTAGTATATTTTGAAAGATATATAGGGTGTCTTATACATTTGTGAGGATGAAGAAAAGAGATCTAGTCCTCCTATGTGAGTTTTGGGCATAAACCTGCATACTGATAACATAAATTAAACTTAAACCAAGCAAACAGACATATCATTTAAATTGCAAACAAAGAAATTAATATAGATATATGTGCTACTGTTAGAACTGTTCAAGGGAATAGACTATAATGAAAATAATGTCCACATTTGACCTACATAAGCATAAAATATCCTGGTTTAATTATTAATAATATACTTAATTAATATAAAATAAAATAAACAAAAAGTGTTATAATATTTGATAATAGTTACGTTTATATTTTACAAATTTTATTAAGATTAAGTTACAAATATATTCAAAATATCTATTATTAATATGCATAAATTGTCATAATATCAAAAATATAATAAAAAAAGTACAAATGCAAAAATAACATTCACATTACATAATTGTCTCCATAATATATTCATAATAATTAATGACACAAATAGAAAGTTGACATATTTACGAATATTTCAGAGAAACTCAGAAATATGTGTATTTCACAACATACATTTCAGTGGTGCTTAAGGTGTGGAGCATAGAGTCGAAAATGGAACCAAAAAATTTATATGTTTAAAATTAATTACAACCTCTCTATTAGCAATTAAAGACAAACAGAATAATGAAAATAGGTTTAAATGCGATAATACGGCTAAATATGGGTAAAATAGTAATGTAAACATCTTATAGGAAACGATTGAATGATTTTGTTATCATACATTTAGTGGCGTTATACAAAGCGTCGAGGTCATTGGGCGAAGCCCGAATGAATGCTAGCTCCAAGTATCGCAATTTTATGGTGTGGTTCAATAAAAGGCGGGAAAACACTCACTTGTAGAAGGAAAAGCTGCAGACCACATCATATTCCAAATTGCAGCCCTCTACAACGCATTTTTGAGCACTCATCTTGGGAACCCTAGCCGCGCTAACCAAACATGGACCCCGATCACTCACATCCTTATTTTAACGTGAAAAATTAAAAATATACACATTTAGCGCCTAAACTAACTTTCAAACAAACTAATTTGATGGATCTTTGGAAAATTATCAATCAAATGTCGAAAATGACATGCTGTCACGAAAAGTCCAAGTCCCAAATGCGTGCCACTGCCATGAAATGGTGATGTAATTTACCATGAGAATTTGAAGTGGCAACACCATCTTGATGATTTATTAAATCGATTCGTGATATCGATATAAAATTAGGTTGATAATTGTTTCGATTATCGAAATCTCATCCTTATATTTGTATTGTGTGATGGACTTCTTTAATTTTAGATGCAAATAAAATTTTCAAAAAGAAGAAAATGGTTAATCGTTATGTAGTGATTGCAAAACACATGGTAATTTCAATTTATTTTTATAAAAAAAAATTATTTAAGATTAAAATTACATACATGACATTAATTTAACTTAAAATGTAGTATTTAAAATAAAGTGGATGTTACGCAATAGTCATATCATCATATTAGAGAAGGTGCAGTGGTATTTTTTTACTGTGCATAAATGGATTATGCTAACATACCAACCTATATATTCTATACCTAAGTATACAAATATAAAACTCTGACTGTTGATTCAATTTATGTTAAATGTCGCCTTCAAAATAAAGAACATAGTTATAGACAGAAGTTGCCTATTTTAAAGTCAGATAAAACCATCTTCTAGACTATTCTGCAAACCTAAATACATGACAGGTAAACTCCCCAGGTGGGATATCGACAAACGCTGGACAGTCCGGAACTTTCTCAAGAACTACTTTAGACTACTTATTCCTAAGCCGCTTTACATCTTCTTTGTGTTCTTTTAGCAAGAGCCAAAACTTAATCATTTGTGCCACTATCAGGCAAAGTAGTTTGCATTTATAAAAACACGTTCATACAAGGAGAGTATCTCAAAAAAAATGTAGTGTGTTCCTAATCTTTAAACACAACCAAATAAATTGAAAGCTTTCAAAAGAAAAGTACAGTTGAAAATACGGAATTATTTAAAAAAAAAATCGATTCTAACACAATCGAATAATAATCGAACATATTTGTTGCTACATCAAAAATGTCTCATAGACTACATATAAGTTTTTTCGCTCCAATCGAGGAAGGTTATATAACGATACTGCCAGAAAAGAAAATAAATAAAAATGATGAAACAACGCCTTCTAGACAAATTTTGAAGGAAGTTAAGATATAAGCGATTTGATTTAACACTCTTGAATCATTCAGGAATCCAGAATCAATCAATTTTAAAATTTATAAACCATCTTATTGTATCATAGACAAGTATTTAGCTGTGTATTGATCGCCTCCATTTCGTGAACATATTATGCTACTTCCGGTGCAGCTAGGCTATTTTTGGAATAACCTCTTGTTACTTGATTTTCATATGCAATGTTATGCATATTTCTTGTATCAGTATTGCATCTAAATAATGCTAATCTAAAATTATTGTCATTGTCATCTAGTTTGTGACAAAAATTGACAACATTTTAGTGTCAAGATGTCAAGGATAATAGCATTTATGTCAATTATATATGCCATTATGTATTATTCACATTATAAACAGACTCCTCTGCCTATAGTTCTTGTAGAATAATGTTGATACAGGGATATTGTATCAAAATCACCCATCTCAGACCACTTAACATAATAATTATGAACCGTATTTACAGTTATAAATGTCTATAATAAATTGTCTTAAAATAACTTTATAATCTCTATAATTTAGAGAAAACTGCCGTATCTTAATTGGCCTATCATCGTATTAAAACTACACTGAAATGTGGTTTATTACCCATATATATTTTGTAAGAATACACCTACTTAACACGATTATATATTACCTATAACTAATGGCTTCATAGAGCACTTACTAAGTACTTGTCACGGAGATTACCTATGTTATGATAATATGGAACTGAAGAATGTAACAACCAATGCATAAATTATGAATTTCAACATAAGAATTAGCACCTATCATTTTACAGAATCACTAGCTAACCCGGTATACGCTGTTCTGCCTTACTCTTATTTGAGGGCATGAAAAATAGATGTCGGCCGATGCTTAGGCCTACTTAATATGCACACATAAGAATCGCTTCAGCCGTTTCAGAGTATGGAAAAGAACATTGCGCCACGAGAACTTTGTATCATATTAGATATAATAGGTACCCACTAGTGATACATAGTAGGCCATAATAGCCTGTAGCAATCAGGGATGAGGTACATGTACTATAGTGATTTTCGAAATCAATCATGCATGAATATCAGGAATATATGCGTTTTCAAACAAATTTTTCAGCTCAAATTTTTAGTATGTGTAATTTACTAGATGTTGCTCATAATTTACTAGATGCTTGTCAAAGAATGTTGGCATAGAATAAGACTATCCCGTCTTATTCTATGCCCATTATCTTCAGAAGAGTAAACTTTCGGCAGTTTTTGAAATCGAGGATTATCTTCGAGATACACAATAAAAATCGTATCCCTCTTCATTTAGTGTGGCTTATTAGATTCTTATAACAAAAAATACTCGAGCATTATTCACAGAATCTAGTCCATAACTCATACCCATTGTTCGTGAAAAAATTGTTTATACTTATTATGGTAGATATCAATTCACGACTGTTATTAGGTCGGAGCCGGGACTGCACCCGGCTCCGACCTGGTACTCATTTGTCGCAATTGAATTAATATAAACTATCCTATCTTTTTAGTTAGTTCAGACTGCACATGGTGTACGATTTTGATTAAAATCTGTGGAGTAGTTTTCATTGTAGACAAACAATGTGCCACATAATTTACATATAAATTTAATACTGAATCTTTCTATACAATTGAATTAATCTTATTTGTATTAGGTTTAAAATAAAACAACACAAAATCAATTGATAAGTTTATTATCTTCACTTCTTAGCGGGGGCCGCTTTCTTCTCGGCCTTCTTTTTAGGGGGTGGAGGGGCGGTTTTCTTTGCCGCTGGCTTTTTTGGCTTCTTCGCTGCCGCCAATTTAATTGCTTTCCTTCGCTTCTCCCTCAATTTCTCAGCCTTCACTGCGGGGTCGTCTTCTGGCAGTTTGATCTGAAATTTTTTATAATTAATTCCTGCATTCTGTTCGGGTGTTGCATGTTAATATTTTTCGCACGAGTTCAGAAAGTGTCAACGTGATGGGTAATCATTGTTTATCATAACCCAATGCTCTGATAAGAGAATATCATCATATAATGCAGATGTCTGATAGACAAGTTAATTATTTATTTTCTATCAAAAAGACTAAATAATTATTTATTTATAATACTTTATTGTACAAAAAAGAAAGTAAAGTTAATACAAAAAATGGCACAATGATATTTTGTCAAAAAGGTGGCCTTATTGCTAGACAGCAATTACTGTGGTTAGATAGCAATTAAAACAAAGTATATTATTTCTATAATTAATAGACATAATAAATAATAATATAATTTTTTTCCTATCTAAACAGAGAGAAATGCTTCAAGATCAACCTCATTACAGCCTCTAATGATAAATTCAAAGACACAACTCTTTGGAGGGTTCAAACCACAATATATGTAAAATAAAAATGCCATCTTGTGTTGACCCAAACAAAATAAGAGCTCAATACTCGAGTGAGCTCTTATTTACCTAGACCAATACCTGCACTGACGCTATATCTACTTAGTAATATTGTTCAAAGCTAAAACACTCATCGATATATTTAAACGAATACTATTATCGCTTCTAGTGCACATTATTAATCTATATCACATATATCAACATCATTAATCTGTCCTGTAATAATCACACATAACACTTACACCACGCTTCTCAGCCAAAGCGAGCGCCTTCAAGTTCTGCCTCCTCTGCTGGTCTAAAATCGCTTTCCTCTTGAGCACGGCCGCGTAAGGGTTCAATCTCAACATGGCGCGCGTGTTCGTCAGCGGGTTGAGTTTCCTCTGCGTGCGGATCACTCGTTTGCTGAAACGATAACATTCGGTCACATTTGTTTCGGAGACGTTTGAATTTTTTTTGTTTGCACGGGGTTTGTTTGGGTCGGTTCAGAATGTGTCAACGTGATGGGGTAATCATGGGTGGTCATAACCCAATGCTCTGATAAGAGAATATCATCATTTTATTTCATGCATAGATATCGTAAAAAAAAAAGTGAAGTCCCGTGTCCCCTACTGGGGTATGGGGCAGATGATATACATCTGTTTCACTGATCGATTTTCTTTATGGACAAGTAGGCGATCAGCCTTCTGTGTCCTGCCAGACCGAGACATTTTTTCTTTGTGCGCATCCAGTGGGATTCGAACCCAGGACCCCTCGGTTCTACGCTCACGCGTGTACCACTGTACCAAGGAGGCGTCGCATAGATATCGTCGCATAGACATGTGAAATACCTAGGGTATAGTTCAAGGTATATATCAGACTTACAAAAATAATTTTTAATTTCATTCTTAAAAAATATGATGACAAGATGAAGATAAAACGTTGGACAGACTTTTATTACCTAAATCACATGCCCACTAAGCTAGCTTATACAGTTTAAACTGTAACTTATGACAACTTAGTCAACCAATAAACTCACTTGGGCGCTCTCAACACCTTCCTGATCTCGTCAGACTTGAGCAGGCGAGTCAAATCGGTGTTGGCCATCTTGGGCTGCGGCAGGTTGAAGTTCTTCTTCAGCTTCGAGGGCGTCTTCCATGAGCCAAAGAGGGCATCTGCGAAATCGCTTTATGATCAAGAAAGAGTCAAAAGTCTTTAACAATGTAGATTTATTAACTTGTTACATATTTAACTAGCTATTCCTCGCAGCTTCGCTCGTATGAAATACCAATAGAAATGATAAACGAACACATACAACATAGTGTTTCTAAATACTTATTTAATAGCATATTTTCTTAAATTAAACAGTGTTGTTAACTTTAATAAACTGCTTTTCGAAAATTTTAATAACAAGCATACTAGTAGTTTTAACAGTGTCATCACATTGAAAACTAGGCAAATTGCTAACAAAGGCAATTAAATTGCTAACAAAAACAATTTCTTAAATTTTCAACGTAATCTTGAAAATGTAGTTTTGTGCATTAGTTTTGGCTTTATAAGCAACAAACAGTCTTACTGAAAAGGTAAGAGGAATGAAAATGACTTATTTTTCAATATAAATGTCCGCCACACGTCGACACACTGGCGCACACGGAATGCCACCAACGTTTCCTTCGGGCGATGCAATATCCCCCGTAAATAGTAACCAGAGTCGTACAGAACGAAACTGGTAAGGCTTTTGGGGCTCGCGCTGGAGTTATTAAGATATTCTCAAACTCAAACATTTATTTATTCAATAAGACTTCTTATAGCACTTTTGAATAGTCAGTACATGCTTTTAATATTTACACCTGGAAAGCAGTTTTAACAGAGAAGAGCCAGCAGGAAACTCTGTAGTAAGAGTAACACTCTTTTAAAACAATATCAATTTTACATTTTAATTCTAGATAATACGTAATATATACATGACAATGGTGCCAAAGAACTGTCCTGTGGTTCTTAAGCGACAACATTCAAGCCGAGGGTAACTTAGCGGTAGTGTTGCCAGTACTAACCGAGCCTCTCAAAGGCGGATCGTGTCCAGATGATAAATCGGCCGACGTGGCCGCCCGGCGCCAGCTTCAACAGGTTCAGCTTGTTTACGTTCAGCATCTCCACGCCGGGTATGTTGCGGAATGCGCGCGTCAGACCCTGTTGCGATACATTATGTTATATTGCGTTGTCGGCCATCTTCAATTTTAAATTTGATTGATTTTACGTTTACATTTTATTATTTTTAAGCCCTTATATTTTATGTCCATACTAAGAAAGTAGTGAAATAATCATATTTATAACACCCCTCTTTAGGATTTAATAAGTTTAAAATATAAAAATAGAAAGAGAAAAAGAAGTATTTATTTTGCCAGAGAAAAAAAACATCAAAGCTTTTAACTATAAAAAAATATAGATATACATCTGTTTCACTGATCGATTTTCTTTATGGACAAGTAGGTGATCAGTCTTCCTGTGTTCTGCCAAACCGAGTTTTTATTTGTGCGTCCCCACCGGGATTCAAACCCACGATCCCTTATTTCTACGCTACGCGTAAACCATTTCTTGAAATTACGTCTAGTTTCAAAGAGTAAGAATACTTAATTTTAACGGTTTCTTACCAACAAATCACATACACACTTGGCTCCTCTAATAAACACACG
>NW_024045133.1:1795456-1799423 GCF_012273895.1 Zerene cesonia | reverse complement strand
ACAGATTCGAAATTCAAATGTAATATTTTTTTATAATTAAGTGTAACAGTATTTATGGCCAGACTAAGTATATACAACCATGTAAATAAATTATTGAATATTCATAGTTTAAATTGTAGTGACCTTAAAGAAACATTAATGAACTGGTTAAGAACACTTAACTATGAAAACACTGAAAACCTCCTTGCAACTTATTGCCATTTATAAATTACTAGCTTTCCGCCCACGGCTTCGCCCGCGTGAAATACGGTTATATCGCTTTCATCTCCCTATTTCAACTCCTTCTACTCTTTTTTTCTCGATAAAAAGCATCCTATGTCCTTTCCCAAGTTCAGTTCTACCTTCATACCAAATTACATCAAAATTGGTTCAGTGGTTTAGGCGTGAAAGCGTAACAGACAGACAGACAGACAGAGTTACTTTCGCATTTATAATATTAGTAGGGATATATTTATTTAAATTCTGTATAGTACCCTCCATAATACATAATTTCTATTACATACATATATTCATACCATCATAGAGATTTACGCTGCTATTTACCTCCATGTCTTCACTTACAAACTCGCACCCTAATTCTAATATACACACATAAACTGACACACGCACACTCACACACACATACACACACATTCGTACACTTCACAATTTAGTACTAATACCTAGTTATAATCGGTTTATTTCAATTTTCACATACCTAGTTATAATACTTAAGTTAAGGAAGAGTGGGTCCTCCTGACACAGGTTTTTTCTTAAACTTACCAGGAGGTCCCTACTACTCCATATTTTGTAAAGTTGGAAATGAAATAAACTATTTTTATTTTATTTATTTTTAATTTCATTTATGGATATTTTATAAAATACTATACTGCACGCCCCGGCTCCGCCTGGGTAGTCATTTATCGTAATTGAAATAGTATATCAATCATACATAATTCACTAGTCTTAATAGTGATTGGTTCATCAAATAGCTGTTCGCCCGTGGTACATATCTAGTCTATGTCACTTAGTGAAGATGTAGCTTGCTAATCGTGTTTAAATTTTTTAATTTGTTCCAGCAGTTTTTGAGTGAAAACGTTACAAACATACAAAAGTGTCTTTTTATAATATTAGTACAGATATAGTATAGGACAACAAGAAGTCTATATAAAGTTCAATATTTATTCACATAGCTTATATTTAAATATATTTACAATTTATTCTTAGTGTAAAATTCCTATACTAATTACCCTTATGGCATTTGTCTGTGTAATTTGTTGGGAATGATAAAATTAATATTATTTTCTTTCATATTTGGAGAGAAACATGCCTGTATTTGCGCTATCTATAACCATCCCTTTCTAACATACACAGAATCCAAGCTCTCGACCGAGACAGCTAATTCAATTTGTTCCTTTGAAAACGTTTTTAAAACTATTAATATTGGTCTATATAGAAGATTTTTTATAGAGTCGTGCTATCTATAACCATCCCTTTCTAACATACAGAGTAACCACAAGTTCGAGTGAGACAGGTTATTAAAATTGGTCCTTCGATAAAATTAAAACTAATAATCAGCCGCGGTATTCGCCAAGTAATCTCGTCTGCCGATATTCGAAGCCTGTTTGTTCTGAACCGCTTCCAATTTTGGACATTCTGTAATAATAAATAAATAATATTTTACAAATAGACTAGATAGATAAATATCAAATTTATTATCATCATATTAAAAATAAACTTTTTATAGAACCTTAAGTTTTCAAATTGCATACACAACAATATAATTTTAAATAAAGAAATAAAAGTATATCATTGCTTAAAACTATTGGTTATTAAATATAGTCCTTCGAACCGGATATTACGTTTAAATGAATCATTTTTAAAGAAGCTGGTCTCCTAAATTTTTTTATAAACTCACAAGTGATGAACTAATCACACATTCAATGATTATAAAAATTTGTATTTTTATTTGCAGGCAAACAATATTATCTACACTATAGCTATAGCTAACTAAAATTGCTCTTTCTAGGTTTAAAATTAACTACTAAATGATTTTCTAACTCAGTTACAACTTACACATTAAATTTAACATAAACTCAATATAAAATGGCATAAAATCCTATAAATTCTCTAAAAATCCCATAAATTCATTAAAAAACAATACACACCAGTGATCCTATGTCCCAGCCCGCCGCAGTACGAGCAGCCCTGCCCGTCCGGCGCCGGCACGTCCGCCTCGCCCAACATCTCGATCAGGAATGACGGGACCTGAACATTTTTTGTGAATTTGTAGGGTGCTTTAGAACATAGGATTATCTTTGAAGTAACATAGTAGGCAGTTTTTAACGTGGTTATGAATTGAGTGAATTTATGATATATTTCCATCTAAAAGCACTACTACACTTGCTATGTTTATGAGTGGTGGTGTTCGCTTACCGTCAGGTGCTTTTCTGCCCTATCTACTCGCTTATGGCTAAGCTTGCTTTTTAGGTGAACCGATTTCCCTTCGAAAGCCTCCGCCTCCCTCGTCGACTCCCACAAACTTGGCCTACAACCGACAGTTCTGACTTCAGATAACTACTCCCCCCTCTTCCCCCACCGACCTTCTGCCCCGCCTCCCGCAGCAGGTGCGCCAGGTCGCGCAGCACGCTGTCGTCCTGCTGGCGGCCGAGCAGCGTGGTGGCGACGCCGGCGGTGCCCGCGCGGCCCGTCCGCCCGATGCGGTGCACGTAGTTCTCTATGTCCTCCGGCATGTCGTAGTTGATCACGTGCTGGATGTTCTGGAAGTCGAGACCTGCGGGGGCGACGGGTGTGCCGTTGATTTGATGTTTATGTGACAGTTGGCAGAGGTGGGTCGCCCTATGGTAAGCGACCAGCGCCGTCTATGGACATTTGCAGAGGTCATACGTGACAGTTGGCAGAAATGCGTCGCCCTATGGCAAGCGATTAGCGCCTCCCATGGACATCCACAGAGGCATAAAAATATGTGACAGTTGGCACCGGAGGGTCGGACTATTCCAAGCGGTGGGTCGCTTGATGGTGAGCGACCAGCCCCGCCCATGGACATTTGCAGAGGTGACAATATTAGTGCGATTCAGTTAGCCCTCACCTTTACTGGCTACGTCGGTGGCGACCAGGACATCCTTCTCTCCTCTCCTGAACGCTTCCACGGCTCGCGATCTCTCCTCTTGATCCTTGCCACCATGGATCGCAACCGCCTCTACTCCTATAACATTATGTATAGGTTAAGAAAACTATATTAGCTAGCTGCGCCCCGCGGTTTCGCCCGCGTAAGTTCGTATCCCGTAGGAACATCGGGATAAAAACTTGCCTATATGTTATTCCAGTTGTGTTTAAATTTCATTGCAAACGTTTTAGAAATTTTTGCGTGAAAGAGTAACAAACACACATACACACACATACATCCATCCTCACAAACTTTCGCATTTATAATATTAGGAGGAAGTAGGACAAGATTATGTAATATAATAAAAGAGAGGGTAGTTTGCGCCTCGAGAGTTAACAGCTGTTTTTAAAGTCTCTGAGAATAAATAATTCTTTTAAAGTATTTCTGTTATATGTTTCTGTGTCATTAGTGGATTTAGTGGGACATATTTACACAAAGCAGGTTTGGAAGTGATATTTGCATCTCCTAACTTTATTATTTACTGCTGGTATCATGAATTGCGCCGCGTGTAAGAAACTCTTAAGAAATGATGAAAAACTGGACTGTACTACCTGTACAGGGTCTTATCACCACAAGTGCATTAATATTTCCGTCGAATACTTCAAGAAAAACATGAAAGAATTAAAGCGATCATGGCTTTGTCCTCTATGTAAAAATGTAACATCCAGACGTAAAGGCGATGAAACACCCGCCAAGGCCCAGTTCGACAGCACTTCTCCTGATACGAATTCATCGTCGAAAAGTTCCCCTATTGTTCCTACTTCCCCAGTTACATACGATCAGTTGAAATCCCTACTTGAA
>NW_024045133.1:1776583-1794456 GCF_012273895.1 Zerene cesonia | reverse complement strand
AGTAATAAATGTTATTTGCAGTTAACAATTTTCTTTTTTCTTTATTACAATATTTATGGCAAGACTAGGTATAAGCTGAAATAGTTGAGAATTGGCGTTTTATAGTGTTGAAAATTATTTATAAAGATATTTTTTTTCTTATACTTAAGGTTTTTGTGTAAATGCGGTGCTGTGTGTTTATAGACAATAAATTTATTTCTTTCTTTCTTTCTTTCTTTTGCAAAAACAGTTTTTGTACAGCGAGTTTTGATTACCTCCTTGTATCTTCTACCGACTACTGTACATTGGTTGAATATTGTTTTTTTATGCGTTTTTAGTGTAATAAGTAAAATGTATAGTTGCCTGACTGATAGTAAATCACATAGTTTATACAGTTCAGTAGTTGGGTATCGGCGTGGTTTTTGGTACATGACTTTTAGAAGACGCCTATGTACGCGCTCTACTTCTATAAATTTAGACTTGTTCGCTCCCCCCCCCAGATAGGAATACAATACACTAGGATAGATTGAACTAGTGACTTGTAAATTTGATTCCTGAGTTTATGTGAGGTTATATGTCTCAGAGATTTAAAAATCCAGATAAGTTTCCGTGTTCTTTCATTCATAAAGTCTACGTGTGAATGCCATGATAAGCGGTGATAAAATGATTCCGAGATATTTAATACTAAAAACTTTTTAAATTATGTTACAATTACAGTTTGTATCATCTGTTCCGTCACATTCGTGCAGTTTAAGATTAAGATTATTGTTAGGTTGTGATTTTAATAAATAATTAAATTAGCCCTTTTTTATTTATTTATTCGTATGATTTATGTATAAAGACGGCGTATATTCAGGTTTGATATACCAGGAAGTTATAAACAGGTGGATGTTAAACTAGACTTATTTAAACATAGCCTTTCTTTAAAAAAAGCAGGGCGGTAGTACCAGGGGCGCATAATTCGATAAGAGACTACTAAATGATTATTTGCATATAACACAAATGGACCGTACTTTATTTTCTACTCGTACTCGTATATTAATCAATCGTCATCAACTTGTTATATTTATGACGAATATTCAATAAAAGTTCACGGCCAGTAAGTTATTATTGATTTTATATTCAAGTTATGTATTAGGGAAACACGAACAATTAAGATGTTTGTTTGCTTGCACATCAAGTCTCAGCAGAAGAAGTAATGATATTTATTTTCCATTGATATTGGCATATCTACCAGGGTCTCATAAATCTAAGTATGTGCGAATCTTCTTAAACTGCAAAATTCGTTCGTACCTTTATCTTATATCTTTAAACGAGCAATTCTTGTATATATATATATATATATATATACACTAGCTGCACCCGGCAAACGCTGTTCTGCCTTACTCTTATCATTTAGGGGTGTGAAAAATAGATGTTAGCCGATTCTCAGACCTACCCAATATGCTTACCAAATTTCAGAGGAATCGGTCAAGCCGTTTCGGAGGAGTATAGAGACTAACATTGTGACACGAGAATTTTATATATAAGATATATATATAATTGGAATCTCGGAATCGGCTCCAACGATTTTCATGAAATTTAGTATATAGGAGGTTTCGGGGGCGATAAATCGATATAGATAGGAATTTTTTTTAGAAAATGTCATATTCGTGTTTTTTTTTTCCTGACATCTATTGGTGAATAATAATACTATTTTGCTTCGTAGATAGCTGGACAACTGAAATAACACATAGGCACTTTTTATACCGATATTCCTACGGGATACGGACTTACGCGGTTTCAACCGCGGGTCACAGCTAGTATTAATTATAGTAGTTACTGGATGAAGGACGGAGCGCCACGAACAACGGTTATCACAGTTGGAGTGAGCAGGACGGCAAGGGATGATTTTCAACTGCCGCTTTAGCCATCCAGCACAACGGATTGTACTAGGAGCGCAGTAATAATAAGGAGGTTTAGCGTAATCGTAGCGTACTCGCGTAGGTCGCAGCTTCTTGTACGTATGCGCTCCTAACTTTCGTAATGGATTATATTGTTATGTAGTAAATTGCTAATTTAATGAATAAAAATTTCTACGGTTATTGATCCGAGGGAAATATATTTAGTTACATATAAGTGACGTCTATAGTTTTCTTTATGATAATTATGTGTTCATAATAAACGTGTTTTCTTTTATAATACATATCGTGATGAAAATTTAGTATGATAAAAGGGGATAAAATAAAACGCACCTTTAAAATAGTCTTATATTCAGTACTTAACGAAAACCAAAACATAATTATGGTATAATTTCTAATAATCTAAGCTTATGATTTAAGCGACAATCTGTACAGATGAGAAGAAAATTTATACACTTTCTTTAATTACAATTGAAGGCGATGAAATTCATTATATAATTTTAACAGCCAGTGTCACAACTTCCAGATATGTTTTCTTTAGCTTATCTGTCAGTTAAAATGACAAATAAAGTAAAGTTAAATAAGCTATCAGAGATTTTATCGGCAAGTCGTGAACCTGGCCCTTGATCTGCAATGTCTATAATTAACATACCAACTGTGCAAAAGAGCGTAATGTTCTAAATTTATTCCAAATCCCAAACGTAAAAAGTGTTGTGTTAACTTATTCACAATTCTTTAATTACTAATAATTAAATTTAGCGCGAAAAGTGGTCAATAATATTTTGCTTAAAACTCGATTTTTCATTTCCACAATCAAAAACACAATTTTAAAACAAAACTTATCGTCTTTAAATAATATAAACTTTTTAGTTAGTTAAAAACCTTAATGCCTATTTATTAATAGTTTGTTGATGTAAATAAATAACATTTCAACTTTATCTCATAATGAATCTTTAATTTTGATGAAGTGATTTCTTTTTTGGCAAACATATTTATCTAAATTTAAGAAATTATCGACTGGCTACCAAATAAAATAAAATACATTGCGACACAATATTCAAATAAAATACTTTATTTTCTCGTCTTGATGAAAGCGTTGGCATCAGATTTGATGTCTAACAATGGTCGATAGTTGTTTCATCAAATTTTAACCGACTTCAAAAAAAGTACTCTTATTTTTCCGTACATCCGTGGCCCGATTTCAACTTTAGCATTTTCGTGAATTCTTACCACCTAGAATTGCATCAGTAAATGGCGAGCCAGCCGATAGAATTCGCAATCAATTCTAAACGTCTATTTTACACTATCCCAACAACATAATATATGAAAAAAAAATCATCTTAAACTAAGTAAGCGGTCAATATTTAAAAAAAAAATATCTATCCTAAATACCGACTTCAAACGAACTCCAGTAAAACGAATCTACCCGCAATTTACATTATTTTCTTTTTAAGTTTGCCGTGGATAAAAAAAAAAAACTAATTTTTTACGCAGAACTAAAACAGAGCGGGTAGACGCGTTTCGACATCACTAAACATACACTAATGATTATTGAGGAAGCGAAAGAAACAAAATACACTATCATCATCATTATTATAATATATTAAACTCTGAGGGAGCTGTGTGGCCGGCGCTGTGGATCGTTGTGGCGCCCACGAGAGTACGTTGTAAAAACTAAGCCAGTATCATCATTTAAGGCCATTCATACTGGAAAGAAATTAAAAACATTAGCGTTTTTTTCTCATCGACGCGTGGATAAACCGGCTGTTTCGCTACGGTGTCACATATCATTCAGATAATACAGCTGTATGAGGCTAAATCTCTGTATGCATATAAAACGGATTTTGACGCGTTCTTTACCAACAGATTTACATGTTTATATGTATAATAACATCAATTAAACCACCAACGGCGAAATTAAACTCGTACGAAGCCGCGGGCAAAGGCTAGTTGTATATAATTTAGCACACACGGACACAGGGACATCATACCGAAACCACACCGATCCGTCCAACAGCCGGAATTAAGTCACAAAATCGTACCCGAGGTATTTCTTATTTTTCCTCCGGACGCGCGCCGCTTTCTTCTCATCATAGTCCTCGGAGGCGTCCTGGTCGTATATGTTGTTCTCCACCACCCAGTCCTCGCCGATCTCCGTCTTGATCTGCTTCACCTGCTCCCGGACGGTGGGCGACTTCTTCTTCCGCTTCCTCTCCTCCCTCGACTTCCTCGGCCGCTCCTCGAGCACCAGGTGCGGGTACTCCTCGACGATGAAGCTCTCCGGCTCGTAGCTGGTGGTGATCTCCACGCCGACGGACGGATCGACGTCCGGCAGTATGTAGTAGTTCTCGAAGTCGCCGTGGAGCGTTATCTCGTTCATCTCTGTGGTGAAGTGCCTCTTCTTCTTGCCGCTGTTGCAATGTTTGATGTACGCGTACTTCGGCTTGGTGTCGTCCGGGATGATGTTCACCGTCCACTCCTGGTGTTCGGAAGCCGGTATCTCCTTGACCTCCTCCATGGTTATCTCCTGCTCTTCGGCTATTTCGTATATGAAGTTATCGGAGATGTTGCCGTCGTCCATGATTTGTAGGACCTCGCTCTGGTTCTGCAGGTTCGGATCCACCTCGCCCTCTGTCTGGCCGGAGCTAGACGTTTGTGGTATGATCTAAAACATAAGGAGGTTATGAAATAAATATCTGTAGCTGTATAAATATGCCTAATATTATAGACCGCCTCTATGGTAGAGTGGTCAATGTGTGAGGGGTCCCGGGTTCGACTCCTGGTGAGGACACACAGAAAACAGAAGGTTGATCACCTACTTGTCCACAAAGAAAATCGATCAGTGTAACTAGTAACAGATGTATATCATCTGCCCCATACCCCACTGGGGGACACGGGACTTCAGTTTTATATGAACATACAATGGGTTACATTATCATACATGGTATCACAGAGCGGTTGAAATACCATATGCTTCACCTCAATACCACTACAATAATTGCATAATCCCAGTTATCCATATTGATCATATAAAGCTGAAGAGTTAGTTTGATCTCTCTAATCTCAGGAACAACCGGACCGGAGTTCAAAGGTCTTCACCATTGGATATCTACATGATCCACGAATGCTAAAGGCTATTTATGTACCACGAGCAGAGCCGGGGCGCAAGACTGTATGTGGAGAAAGTTAGTAAGCCAGAGAGTTATATAGGCCACTTTCATCACAGTTGAATGTCTCATTCACACAGGAATTTTCTTTAACCACGCGAACCCGCGAGCAACAGCTAGTTGATTAAAAAAAGCATGAAGATGTCCTCCCATACCTCTATAATCTGTTTGGGATCAGGCATTTTGGTGATGACCTGCTCCGACTGAGTGATGGAAGCTTCCGCTTTATCACTTTCAACCTTCACAACCCACAGTTGCTTTTTCTGTAGATTCTTCAATGAACTGCAAATGAGAATGTGTAGTTTTAATTATTTATTATAATTAGCCAAATAAAACTCTATCCTTTTTACTGCGTTTGAAGGGTAACATAACATAATTGCGCTAAATAGAGTTTGAATTTTTCTTGCGCAAATATATTTATGTTTGGAAATTAAAAACTTTTTAACGGATTTTAAACGCGATTTATTCATTATATTATTAACCCGACGTTTCGAACACTTTACAGCGAGCGTGGTCACGGGAAGACTGTAATATAATGAATAAATCGCATTTAAAATCCGTTAAAAAGTTTTTAATTTCTAAAAGTATGATACTCGCATAAAATCAAACTATACAATATTTATGTTAAATTAGAAAAAATTAATTTTGTATATTCCTCTTGCAATCACTGCATTTTAACATCGGTTAAGTAGTTTTCCACTAACAAAAAAAAACAGTAAGAGTGTGTGGATAGTTAAATCTTGCTTATTTCTCAATTACCATTCAATATTACATAGTTATGTTAGTAGTTAGTTATTAGGTTCGGAAGGCAGTTTCTACAGAGAAGAGCCGGCAAGAAACTCTGTATTTGCTCTTTTAAAATAATATAAATTTTACATTTTAATTCTACATAACATGCAACATGTACATAACAATGACGCCAATGAACTGACCTATGGTTCTTAAGCGACAACATTCCATGGATTGTCATCTTCCATATATTCATTAACGCTATAGTAGGCTCTCTGAATTACTAATATTTACATACTTTTTTAATTTAGCACTACTAAATGATTTAATACTATGAGGAATTCTATTGTATAAGCATATACCTTGTCCCATAAATGAATTTTTTACTTTACTAAGCCGGAAAACAGGCATTTCAATTTTATTTCTGTCCCTCGTGTCATAACTATGTCTACCACCACCTTATTAGTTAAGCGCACTCACAGGTAACCCAGCGTGTCGACCAGCTGTCTCACGTTGAGACGAGAAATCGCCTCCGGTTCCTTTTTACACGACTCCATGCTGTAGTTGTGTTCTATGCGAATGATGTCGGCGGCTGAAACGAGATTTTTAATTATTAATATATTAGAGATCACTTGGTAGTGATAAGACCGCCTTTTTGTACAATAATTCTATTGTTGCTGTGTTTTTTTTTTTTTTTGTATTGTTTTTCTTGGTGTACAATAAAGAGTTAATTATTATTATTATTATTGGACGCTCGTCCCCGCTCCGCTCGGTTATCAAGATTCCTGTTTCATCCCAAGGGAGCATTTAATCGGAATAAAAAGTATCCTATCACCCAAGTTAGATCGTACCCGTGTCTGTATATTTCATCAAAATCCGTTCAGTAGTTTCAGCGTGATTGACGGACAAACATCCAAACGAACAGAATTTCTAAGATACAAAAGGCGACTTGTTTGCTAAATAGCAATTTCTTCCAAGCAACCCGAGTCAAGCATAAAGAGAAAAAAATTATAAATTCAGGAATTTAGTGTATAAGTTTAATATCGAAAATAGAAATTTGTTCTAGAATTTCTCCTCACCTCCACCCACGAAAAAGAATCAATTTATCAACCGACTCAAAAGGGGAAAAGGTTATCAATGGAAAAAAGAGGATTGTATTTTTTTGGGTTTGTCACCACTATCGACTATCGACTGGGAGAAGAGATTTTAATGATTATTTTCTTAATTAAAAGCTGGTACAAGCCCATTCGTTTCGTTTTTTGTTGTTCACGATAAAACGAATGTCTTGATGTCCATTGAGTGACTTAAGGGTTTTTACATATTATATAGTCAAGTCCCTTGTCCCTTAGTGGGGTATGGGGCAGATGATATAAATGTGTTTCACTGATTGATTTTCTTTGTGGACAAGTAGGTGATCAGCTTTCTGTGTCCTGCCAGACCGAGACATTTTTTCTTTGTGCGCATCCAGTGGGATTCGAACCCAGGACCCCACGGCTGTACGCTCACACGTTAAACACTGACATATATAATATGTTATAATTATCATTAGTTAGTTAGGCAATTACTTAGTTTTAGTTGTAAGTTTTTTCTTGTTATGTCGCTGTTGCATTGGGTTATAACTTATAACCTACTTGCTGCGCCCCGCGGTTTCACCCGCGTAAGTATGTATACCGTAGGAATATCGGGAAAAAAAGTTGCCTATGTGTTATTCCAGTTGTCCAGCTATCTACGTACCAAATTTTATTGCAATCGGTGCAGTCGTTATTGCGTGAAAGAGCAACAAGCACACACACATCCTTACACACTTTCGCATTTATAATATTAGTAGGAAGTAGGATTAGCAGGACAGGCTAGTAGGATAGGATATTGGCATATGATATTCATAAATAAATAAAAAAAAAATCCAATAAAATAGATTGTTGGAAATCATTATTTCAATTGTCATTCTTTTTTTTACCTTTTTTCTGTTCTGGCGTCTGCTGCACCGGCGCCGCCTGCTCCTGCGGCGTCAGCAGCTCAGGCAACATGGGCGAGTCTATCCATAGCCCTTGCGCATCCAGCTCGAAGTGGTACCTAGGTAGAGAGGTATTTTATGTATGTGCTAACTGAGATGTTAGGTCTTTATGAGAAGATTCTCATAAAGACGTATTATCTTGGATGTAGATACACCCAGCCACCACTCCTTAGTAGATATAGATATATATCTAACTAGCAAACTCGGCGAACTCCGTTTCGCCACCAGATGGCTTCGTTTTTCCCGCTTTTCTGTTGAAATTTTTCCGGAATTTTCTTTGCTATAAACCTCACGACGCCCAAGACCTTTCCAACGAATGCAAAACCGTGGAAATCGGTTCGTGCGTTCTGGAGTTATAGCGTCAGGAAGGAAAACCCGACTTATTTTTATATAGTAGAAGATAAGCAGTGGTGGTTCAGTGGTGAGGACCTCGGACTTTAAAATCTATAAGTCGGGGTTCGAGACCGGGCGAGCGTGCAGGAAATAAACTGATTTTTTTAATTTATCTGCACATGTGGATAACATAACCACTGCTCGAAACGGTGAACGAAAATATCGTGAGGAAACCGGCATTTTCGAGAATTAAAAGTTCGACGACATGTGACATCTGCCAACCCGCACTTGGCCAGCGTGGTGGATTATGGCCTGAACCCTGAAAGGAGGCCTGTGTCCCAGCAGTGGGAGCACAACGGCCTGATGACGATACATCTACTAGCTGACCCGGCACACGCTGTCCTGCCTTACTCTTATCCTTTAGGGGTGTGAAAAATACATGTTGGCCGATACTCAGCCCTACTCTATATATACAAAATTTCATAAGAATCAGTACAGATGTTTCAGGAGAGTATGGCAACTAACATTGTGAGAAATGACAAAATTTTATATATATAGATATTAACAAAGGCCGCGTTCCATCGGTACAATATTGTAATCATTGAAATAATATTTCATATGATTCTTAATCATCTGAAGAGAACGCGCGACGTGTCCCCTAGGCACATAAAACCAAAATGATTCCGTTTAGAAGCTAGGCGTTGCTACCAAGGAGAGAAAAACGTATCATGGGTAAAGCCAGGGAGCACCGTTAGTTACCAATAAAAGCAATAATTACAAGTGCTGAGGTTACGTTCATTTCATACAGATACGATAAGCTGTGTTCGCATGAAAGATTAAGAAACATCCATACCATAAGCATCCACCCGTCCATAAACTTTCGCGTTTATAATATTATGTAGTAGGATATTTATGCTTGAATTAATGCGTACATAAATAGACTATATTATAAATGCTAACAGGATTAATGACAAAACAAATTGATATAGCTTAATATAAAAATACTAAAAAGTACGTGCCGCATTTAAGAATCGTAGTAGAATCGCGTACAAAGTTTATTTTACGTTGATTCTAACCTACGACTATTGCTTTTTCAAATTTGGCGCGATACGAAAGCAAGTTTTTATAAAAGCGCCATCTACATTTCATGTGAAGAAACTCTAAGACAAAAGCAACTCGAGTGTATCTTGCCTATAATAACCATAAATTTACATAAAATAACAAAGAAACACAATTTCTTTTCACTTCACCTTCTATTATATACTAAGAATATATAGATGAATTTGTATGAACATGCTAATATCACAAATTACTGGACTGATTTTGAAAATTCTTACCTTAAGTCATGAGAACTGTTGTTGTGTTTCAGAATATGAGCAAAATTAGGTGTTAAACAACGAGATAATAATTTAAAACTACGATAAAGACGACTTCATCTAATAGAACAGTTGAAAAAAAACTCACTACTTTAATGCATATGAATATTAACATAATTTCAATTAATATTTATAAGGTTGGGGGGTATTTACTAAGAGAAGAAGACAATCACTGAGTATAAGTTTAAACTCACCCGCACAACTGTAAGTTAACGTGCCGCCAGAGGCACTCGCTCTCCTCCTGCATAGCACCCTCGATCCAGTCCTGTCTTTTGTCGTCTGTGTCTGATGTGGTGTTGACACTGAAATGAAAAATAATACATATATTTTTTTTATACTGAAATCTATGGGTGAGTGAGATTTTCAGCAATATTTGTAGCATTCTTGTCCTACTACTTTTATAATCTTAATAATATTAAAGAAAGTTTGTAAGGATGTGTGTGTGTTTGTTACTTTTCCACACAACAACTACTGAACAGATTGCAATGAAATTTGGTATGTAGATGGCTGGACAACTGGAATAAATACATAGAAATATTGATTGAAGCTCTGAGTGATGTTATTGAGTAAAAACAGCATTTTTCTGGTACAGTTTAGTCTTGTAAACATCACCGACAGACAGACATACAGACGTAAGCATATATAATATTAGTATATTTTGAAAGATATATAGGGTGTCTTATACATTTGTGAGGATGAAGAAAAGAGATCTAGTCCTCCTATGTGAGTTTTGGGCATAAACCTGCATACTGATAACATAAATTAAACTTAAACCAAGCAAACAGACATATCATTTAAATTGCAAACAAAGAAATTAATATAGATATATGTGCTACTGTTAGAACTGTTCAAGGGAATAGACTATAATGAAAATAATGTCCACATTTGACCTACATAAGCATAAAATATCCTGGTTGAATTATTAATAATATACTTAATTAATATAAAATAAAATAAACAAAAAGTGTTATAATATTTGATAATAGTTACGTTTATATTTTACAAATTTTATTAAGATTAAGTTACAAATATATTCAAAATATCTATTATTAATATGCATAAATTGTCATAATATCAAAAATATAATAAAAAAAGTACAAATGCAAAAATAACATTCACATTACATAATTGTCTCCATAATATATTCATAATAATTAATGACACAAATAGAAAGTTGACATATTTACGAATATTTCAGAGAAACTCAGAAATATGTGTATTTCACAACATACATTTCAGTGGTGCTTAAGGTGTGGGGCATAGAGTCGAAAATGGAACCAAAAAATTTATATGTTTAAAATTAATTACAACCTCTCTATTAGCAATTAAAGACAAACAGAATAATGAAAATAGGTTTAAATGCGATAATACGGCTAAATATGGGAAAAATAGTAATGTAAACATCTTATAGGAAACGATTGAATGATTTTGTTATCATGCATTTAGTGGCGTTATACAAAGCGTCGAGGTCATTGGGCGAAGCCCGAATGAATGCTAGCTCCAAGTATCGCAATTTTATGGTGTGGTTCAATAAAAGGCGGGAAAACACTCACTTGTAGAAGGAAAAGCTGCAGACCACATCATATTCCAAATTGCAGCCCTCTACAACGCATTTTTGAGCACTCATCTTGGGAACCCTAGCCGCGCTAACCAAACATGGACCCCGATCACTCACATCCTTATTTTAACGTGAAAAATTAAAAATATACACATTTAGCGCCTAAACTAACTTTCAAACAAACTAATTTGATGGATCTTTGGAAAATTATCAATCAAATGTCGAAAATGACATGCTGTCACGAAAAGTCCAAGTCCCAAATGCGTGCCACTGCCATGAAATGGTGATGTAATTTACCATGAGAATTTGAAGTGGCAACACCATCTTGATGATTTATTAAATCGATTCGTGATATCGATATAAAATTAGGTTGATAATTGTTTCGATTATCGAAATCTCATCCTTATATTTGTATTGTGTGATGGACTTCTTTAATTTTAGATGCAAATAAAATTTTCAAAAAGAAGAAAATGGTTAATCGTTATGTAGTGATTGCAAAACTCATGGTAATTTCAATTTATTTTAATAAAAAAAATAAATTATTTAAGATTAAAATTACATACATGACATTAATTTAACTTAAAATGTAGTATTTAAAATAAAGTGGATGTTACGCAATAGTCATATCATCATATTAAAGAAGGTGCAGTGGTATTTTTTTACTGTGCATAAATGGATTATGCTAACATACCAACCTATATATTCTATACCTAAGTATACAAATATAAAACTCTGACTGTTGATTCAATTTATGTTAAATGTCGCCTTCAAAATAAAGAACATAGTCATAGACAGAAGTTGCCTATTTTAAAGTCAGATAAAACCATCTCCTAGACTATTCTGCAAACCTAAATACATGACAGGTAAACTCCCCAGGTGGGATATCGACAAACGCTGGACAGTCTGGAACTTTCTCAAGAACTACTTTAGACTACTTATTCCTAAGCCGCTTTACATCTTCTTTGTGTTCTTTTAGCAAGAGCCAAAACTTAATCATTTGTGCCACTATCAGGCAAAGTAGTTTGCATTTATAAAAACACGTTCATACAAGGAGAGTATCTCAAAAAAAATGTAGTGTGTTCCTAATTTTTAAACACAACCAAATCAAATTGAAAGCTTTCAAAAGAAAAGTACAGTTAAAAATACGGAATTATTTAAAAATAAATCGATTCTAACACAATCGAATAATAATCGAACATATTTGTTGCTACATCAAAAATGTCTCATAGACTACATATAAGCTTTTTCGCTCCAATCGAGGAAGGTTATATAACGATACTGCCAGAAAAGAAAATAAATAAAAATGATGAAACAACTCCTTCTAGACAAATTTTGAAGGAAGTTAAGATATAAGCGATTTGATTTAACACTCTTGAATCATTCAGGAATCCAGAATCAATCATTTTTAAAATTTATAAACCATCTTATTGCATCATAGACAAGTATTTAGCTGTGTATTGATCGCCTCCATTTCGTGAACATATTATGCTACTTCCGGTGCAGCTAGGCTATTTTTGGAATAACCTCTTGTTACTTGATTTTCATATGCAATGTTATGCATATTTCTTGTATCAGTATTGCATCTAAATAATGCTAATCTAAAATTATTGTCATTGTCATCTAGTTTGTGACAAAAATTGACAACATTTTAGTGTCAAGATGTCAAGGATAATAGCATTTATGTCAATTATGTATGCCATTATGTATTATTCACATTATAAACAGACTCCTCTGCCTATAGTTCTTGTAGAATAATGTTGATACATAGGGATATTGTATCAAAATCACCCATCTCAGACCACTTAACATAATAATTATGAACCGTATTTACAGTTATAAATGTCTATAATAAATTGTCTTAAAATAACTTTATAATCTCTATACTTTAGAGAAAACTGCGGTATCTTAATTGGCCTATCTTCGTATTAAAACTACACTGAAATGTGGTTTATTACCCATATATATTTTGTAAGAATACACCTACTTAACACGATTATATATTACCTAAAACTAATGGCTTCATAGAGCACTTACTAAGTACTTGTCACGGAGATTACCTATGTTATGATAATATGGAACTGAAGATTGTAACAACCAATGCATAAATTATGAATTTCAACATAAGAATTAGCACATATCATTTTACAGAATCACTAGCTAACCCGGTATACGCTGTTCTGCCTTACTCTTATTTGAGGGCATGAAAAATAGATGTCGGCCGATGCTTGGGCCTACTTAATATGCACACATAAGAATCGCTTCAGCCGTTTCAGAGTATGGAAAAGAACATTGCGCCACGAGAATTTTGTATCATATTAGATATAATAGGTACCCACTAGTGATACATAGTAGGCCATAATAGCCTGTAGCAATCAGGGATGAGGTACATGTACTATAGTGATTTTCGAAATCAATCATGCATGAATATCAGGAATATATGCGTTTTCAAACAAATTTTTCAGCTCAAATTTTTAGTATGGGTAATTTACTAGATGTTGCTCATAATTTACTAGATGCTTGTCAAAGAATGTTGGCATAGAATAAGACTATCCCGTCTTATTCTATGCCCATTATCTTCAGAAGAGTAAGCTTTTGGCAGTTTTTGAAATCGAGGATTATTTTCGAGATACACAATAAAAATCGTATCCCTCTTCATTTAGTGTGGCTTATTAGATTCTTATAACAAAAAATACTCAAGCATTATTCACAGAATCTAGTCCATAACTCATACCCATTGTTCGTGAAAAAATTGTTTATACTTATTATGGTAGATATCAATTCACGACTGTTATTAGCTGCAGTCCCGGCTCCGACCTGGTAGTCATTTGTCGCAATTGAATATAAACTATCCTATCTTTTTAGTTAGTTCAGACTGCACATGGTGTACGATTTTGATTAAAATCTGTGGAGTAGTTTTCGAGTTCATTGTAGACAAACAATGTGCCACATAATGTACATATAAATTTAATACTGAATCTTTCTATACAATTGAATTAATCTTATTTGTATTAGGTTTAAAAAAAAACAACACAAAATCAATTGATAAGTTTATTATCTTCACTTCTTAGCGGGGGCCGCTTTCTTCTCGGCCTTCTTTTTAGGGGGTGGAGGGGCGGTTTTCTTTGCCGCTGGCTTTTTGGGCTTCTTCGCTGCCGCCAATTTAATTGCTTTCCTTCGCTTCTCCCTCAATTTCTCAGCCTTCACTGCGGGGTCGTCTTCCGGCAGTTTGATCTAAAATTTTTTTTAATTAATTCCTGCATTCTGTTCGTGTGTTGCATGTTAATAATTTTCGCACGAGTTCAGAAAGTGTCAACGTGATGGGTAATCATTGTTTATCATAACCCAATGCTCTGATAAGAGAATATCATCATATAATGCAGACTTATTTATTTATTTAAAACACGCATAATACACACTATCATTACAGTTATTTCCAATTTGAGATTGTACATATATGTCTGATAGACAAGTTAATAAGTTATTTTCTATCAAAAAGACTAAATAATTACTGTGGTTAGATTGCAATTAAAACACAGTATATTGTCTATTTCTATAATTAATAGAAAAAATAATAAAATAATTATATAATTTTTCTACCTAAAAAGACAGAAATGTTTCAAGTTCAACCTCTTTACAACATCTAGTGATAAATTCAAAAGACATAAACCTTCTATGAGGGTTCAAAACATAATCTATGTAAAATAAAAATGCTATCTTGTGTTGACCCAAACAAAATAAGAGCTCAATTCTCGAGTGAGCTCTTATTTACCTAGACAATTCCTGCACTGACTATATATCTTATTTTTGAGTGTTCAATATTTATTGATTAAAAAATAAATAGCATTGAACACTCTGTATTTGTATGTAATATCCAGATAAGGAACCGGTTTATGTAGGCACTGCTTTTGTCTTTCTTGCGAATAACAAACGGCGATTATGCGACTGTGAGCGTTGTTACAAACCTTATAAGGTTTCACAGCGCAAAATATTTTGTAAAAAGTGTTTTATTTTCTGTACTAATAATAAATAAATAAATAAATCTATTTAGTAATATTGTTCAAAGTTAAAACACTCATCGATATATTTAAACGAATATATCGATGAGTGTTTGAACTATTATCGCTTCTAGTGCACATTATGAATCTATATCACATATATCTACATTATTAATCTGTCCTGTAATAATCACACATAACACTCACACCACGCTTCTCAGCCAAAGCGAGCGCCTTCAAGTTCTGCCTCCTCTGCTGGTCCAAAATCGCTTTCCTCTTGAGCACGGCCGCGTAAGGGTTCAATCTCAACATGGCGCGCGTGTTCGTCAGCGGGTTGAGTTTCCTCTGCGTGCGGATCACTCGTTTGCTGGAACGATAACATTCGGTTACATTTGTTTCGGAGACGTTTGAATTTTTTTGCTCGGGGTTTGTTTGGTTCGGTTCAGAATGTGTCAACGTGATGGGGTAATCATGGGTGGTCATAACCCAATGCTCTGATAAGAGAATATCATCATTTTATTTCATGTAAGTCCCGTGTCCTCTACTGGGGTATGGGGCAGATAATATATATCTGTTTCACTGATCGATTTTCTTTGTGGACAAGTAGGCGATCAGCCTTCTGTGTCCTGCCAGACCGAGGCATATTTTTTTTATTGTCCCCACCGGGAATCGAACCCAGGACCCCTCGGTTCTACGCTCACGCGTTTACCACTGTACCAAGGAGGCGTCGCATAGATATCGTCGCATAGACATGTGAAATACCTAGGGTATAGTTCAAGGTATATATCAGACTTACAAAAATAATTTTTAATTTCATGGTTTAAAAAATATGATGACAAGATGAAGATAAAACGTTGGACAGACTTTTATTATCTAAATCACATGCCCACTAAGCCAGCTTATACCGTTTAAACTGTAACTTATGACAACTTTGTCAACCAATAAACTCACTTGGGCGCTCTCAACACCTTCCTGATCTCGTCAGACTTGAGCAGGCGAGTCAAATCGGTGTTGGCCATCTTGGGCTGCGGCAGGTTGAAGTTCTTCTTCAGCTTCGAGGGCGTCTTCCATGAGCCAAAGAGGGCATCTGCGAAATCGCTTTATGATCAAGAAAGAGTCAAAGTCCTTAACAATGTAGATTTATTAACTTGTAACATATTTAACTAGCTATTCCTCGCAGCTTCGCTCGCATGAAATTACAATGGAAATGGACGTTCAGTGGTAGCTTGTATCAGTCTCCAGCCTGCCATATCCAGGCACAAATATAATAGCATAAAATCACTCCATTGCAAAATGAAAGAAAGACAAACAAACACATACAACATAGTGTTACTAATACTTTTTAATAGCATTTTTTATTAAATTAAACAAATGTGTAGTTAACTTTTATAAACTGCTTTTCGAAAATTTTAATAATACCAAACATACTAGTTTAACATTGTCATCACATTGAAAACTAGGCAAATTGCTAACAAAGGCAATTTCTTAAATTTCTAAAACTCAATCTTGAAAATGTAGTTTTGTGATTTTTTTTGTGACTTTATAAGCATCAGTCTTACTGAAAAGGTAACGGGAATGAAAGTGTGAGTCACTTTTTCAATATAAATGTCCGCCACACGTCGACACACTGGCGCACACGGAATGCCACCAATGTTTCCTTCGGGCGATGCACTATCCCCCGCAAATAGTAACCAGAGTCGTACAGAACGAAACTGGTAAGGCTTTTTGGGGCTCGCGCTGGAGCTATTAAGATAAACTCAAACATTAGACTTATTCAATAAGACTTCTTATAGAATCACTTTTGAGTCGTCAGTACATGCTTTTAATATTTACATCTGGAAAGCAGTTTTAACAGAGAAGAGCCAGCAGGAAACTCTGTAGTTACTCTTTTAAAATAATATCAATTTTACATTTTAATTCTAGATAATACGTAATATATACATGACAATGGTGCCAAAGAACTGTCCTGAGGTTCTTAAGCGACAATCTTCGAGCCGAGGGAATCTTAGCAGTAGTGTTGTCAGTACTAACCGAGCCTCTCAAAAGCGGATCGCGTCCAGATGATGAACCGGCCGACGTGGCCGCCCGGCGCCAGCTTCAGCAGGTTCAGCTTGTTCACGTTCAGCATCTCCACGCCGGGTATGTTGCGGAATGCGCGCGTCAGACCCTGTTGCGATACATTTTGTTATATTGTGTTGTCGGCCATTTTCAATTTTAAATTTGATTGATTTTTCGTTTACATTTTATTATTTTTAAGCCCTTTTATTTTATGTCCATACTAAGAAAGTAGTGAAATAATCATATTTATAACACCCCTCTTTAGGATTTAATAAGTTTAAAATACAAAAATTAAAAAGAGAAAAAGAAGTATTTATTTTGTCAGCAAAAAAACATCAAAGCTTTTAACTATAAAAAAATATAGATATACATCTGTTTCACTGATCGATTTTCTTTATGGACAAGTAGGTGATCAGTCTTCCTGTGTTCTGCCAAACCGAGTTTTTATTTGTGCGTCCCCACCGGGATTCAAACCCAGGATCCCTTATTTCTACGCTACGCGTTTACCATTTCTTGAAATTACGTCTAGTTTCAAAGAGTAAGAATACTTAATTTTAACGGTTTCTTACCAACAAATCACATACACACTTGGCTCCTCTAATAAACACACGCGCACACACACACACACACACACACACACACACACGCACCTGATCCTTGTGGTACACAATCAGCGGCCCCTTGCGCTGGACGCGGCGGCGGTTGCGCATCTTACCCTTGCCGGCGCGGAGGCGTTGCGACTTGTATACCTGTGGTCATTTCA
>NW_024045133.1:1753025-1775583 GCF_012273895.1 Zerene cesonia | reverse complement strand
TTATATAGTTTATACTTATATTATACAGAGAAAAATTGTGAGTTTTTGTGTGTACATTTGTAATGTATTTACACAAAAACTTGCTAGTCCGATTTTAAAGATTATTTCTCAATTAGAGAGCCAAATCTTTCCTAATCTAATATCTTTTTTTTGATCAGCCTGTGTGATCAATAATAATTCTCATGGTACAACTTTCACCCTCTATTTATCTCTTGTGGGGAGAATTTATCAAAATCATATCTTAATGGATGCCTACATCGTAGTGGTTACCTATCTGCACGCCAAATATCCGCCAAAACGTGGCAAAACTGTCTTCTAGCATCTATATCGTATTGGAGAACCAATACGATTGTTGTTCCAGAAATTTCTATCGTCTCGTATGGAATAGCGCACAGTTTTACCGCTGTGCGATATAGAATTGAGACATCCTAGCTACAACACTCAGTACCTTGGTTTGTATTTGCATAAAGTTACATCCGAATCTAGTCAGGATTTAAAGTATATTATAAAACCTCCAAGCGAAATTTTCGCGTTTAGCACAAGAGATTGCATTACTTGGAGGGTAACATATTATTTTTATACTACATTATAACATATGCATATGTTAAAATATACATATATATGTTGAATCAAGGAGTGACAATATTTTAACATCATCAAGGTTTAGCCCACTCTCCGTCCCCCCACAGTGTCTCACCTTGAGCACATCGGACCACGCCTTCACGCGTCTGAGGAAGATCACAGCCTCCTTGGTCTTGCTGATCTCTTGCACCTTGTCGGCTACGACCAACGGCAGTTCGGGGATCTTGTCGATGACGTGACCTGGCGGGAGAGAAAATAATACATTACAATTGGGTTCAAAATAAAGGATTGTAAAATAGACTAGTTAAATTTCAAATTGAAGATTAAATATTGTTTTATTATTGAAGTACTTTTTTTAATAAACCTGCTTATATTGTTATAAGACATGTGGTTCTGTGGTACAACAGCGGCAGCATCGCATAGACCCGCCCTGCTGATCTCCAGAACACCCCAATATACCCCTTTGAAGCAGTCCACATGCACACAATGCATATGCAGATTAGGCGAGGGGATTACATCATGATATTGTATTATGATTTGTATTTATTCTTTTCTCCCCCATTTTATGTGTTTAATGTGCTGCGAGCTAGTGCAGTGTAATAAGGATTTAGAATTTTTATATCATAGCTGGCAACTGAGCTGGTGGTTCGCCTGATGGTAAGCAATCACACTGTCCATGTACATTTGCAAGTGTCCCTACAAGTGCACGTCCCGCTTATAAGGCGATAAGGAAAGGATTGACGACCGAAAAGAAGGACTGGACTAGACTGGGAACTTTGTGTTTCGTTGGGTTAGGTAAGGTTTAAAAAAAAGAAAGTTTGCGTAAGGTTAGGGCTCCTGGGTCAAGCGACTCACCCCTGGCCTGCACGAGCGCCGGCACGCCGGCGGCGGCGACCGCAGCGGCAGCGGCAGCGCGGCGCTGGCGCAGGTTCACGCGCCGGTGCCAGCGGCGCCAGGGCTTCGTCGGCGCGAACATGCGCCCGCCGCGGCACATGTTGCCGAACGCACCCTGTCCGGATCTATGTCGCACCAACACATTTGTGTTATTTACAACGTAGTTTACATTTATATACAATGAAAAAATAGGGACATCCCTGTATATTCGGTACTAGCGGTCCGCCCCGGCTTCGCCCGTGGTACATATATAGCCTATAGCCTTCCTCAAAAAATGAGTTATCTAACAATTAAAGAATTTTTCAAATTGCACCAGTAGTTCCTGAGATTAGAGCGTTCACTCAAGCAAACAAACAAACTCTTCAGCTTTATAATATTAGTATAGATATCTATATGTATAATAATGAATCCCTATTTGTCATTATGATTTCAAAAATTCTTTCACCGTTAGAAAGCTGTAACTACACTAAGTGACATAGGATATATATGTTTATGTACCATGGGTGAAACCGGGGCGAACAGCTAGTATCCAATATATATTACGCTATGCCTAGCAATTTTTGTTAAAGTAATAAATAAAAAAATATACATATATGATATTTTAACATACATATTTCAATACTATAAAAAATGTATTCCATATGTCGACACACCATAATCATGGAATAATGATGTTTCCTAAAGGAATGATAATATATCCCCGCTATTGTACCTAGAAGTCAATTAAATCCAGCTAGGAAGAGTTATAGGGGATTAAAGCTATCCATGCACTGATCATTTATTTACAATTGAATATTTCCTGAAATTCACAACAATAACCATAGAATGCCAAATAAAACCTCACCTGTGGGTACCACCACCGCGCACACGGGGTATACGCGCTACGGCACGACCGGTACCCCACGACTCGGCACTGGTCTGGTGACCTGAGTTGATAGAACATTTGCTTTGTTAATGTAGAATGAATAATGGACAAAGTTGCGCGTGCGTGTGTGCACGTGCGTGTGTGTGTTTATATATTTGACATTAATATATGGATGATTGTTGTATACACAATGCACCCATCGCAATCACAGAACGGCAATGGAACGCCTAGCATATACGTCAATTTAGCACTAATCCGCAGTAACACTCAATGATACATGGAATCATATGAATGTGGACATTTAGTGCACAATAACAACAATTTATTTTTAAACAAAAACCTATCTAATTGTGTTCCGGCCGATTTTGAAATTTGGCATTTTATGAGAAATTTGGTCCAACTTAAGATATAGCATGGTTTTTATTTCGATTAATTATTACTCAGACACAGCAACGCGCCACCGGGTACGCTAGTAGCCTATAAAAAAGGTTGTAAAAAAAGTCATGGTATGAAAGCTCAACAATTTTTGAGGATAATTGAAATTGTGTATGCTCTGTATGTGTAATTATGAATATATGTACATTGGGATTACTTATTTACTTTCTTCCATTCCATCCAATTATTAAACACAGCTGCATTCTTACCTACCAATAAAATACATTTGAAGTAGGGTGTTGTGAAAAAGCGAGTCAAAGAGTACCTTTATAAATCTGTGTGACTCATCAATTACTATATGTAATCATGATATGTATCAAAAAACTGTACAACTTTATATTCAGGTGGCAAATACTAGGTATTTTCAACTAAGTTAAATATGTTAAGCTTACTACCTAGAGGATATTATCTCAAAAATTTACATTTCATAGAAATTATGATAAATTCATTGTAAATTGATTTTTGAGAAATATTATAAGAAACACCTAAATTCATAAATATTGTATTTATTCCATCTTAATATACACAAAACTGTTCTTAGTATTCATATCTAAGGTAAGACATATATAAGCATAGGATGTTTTATACATGTGACCTTGACATTCCCACAAAATTGAAAGCGTCCTTACCGGCCTCCTTGCTGACGCAGTACGGCTGTCTGGCATTCTTTGACATGGAAACATGCACATCGTTGACGAGGTCAGGCCGGATGGGCGCCTTGAACACGAATGGGAGGGGAAGGGATGCCTTTGGCACCACTTCGCTCTTCTCTGAATACACCGACACAAGCGGCCGGGCTACTGATAGACTCTGAAAGAGTGTGCTGCGTCAATGTATGTACTTTAGCAATAAATACAGAACATAATATTTCCTGAAGGTGAGTTATTTGGAATTGTTTTGTTGTTTATATTTAAATTAATATTTGTTAATGCAAGAGGTGAGATGTTGGGTTAAATCAATTGATTGTTTTATAAAGACTGAAGTGTTTGCTACATTTTTACATCTGTTAAAACAAAACATGAAAGCACAGCATTATAAGTAAATACATTATCTAATCAAGTGATCAAGATCATTAAAAATCATGTGTATATTACATACATGTCCATACCCTGATCTTGCTAGTTATACAAGAATGTTGTAATAATAGCTAAAATAACTGTATTCCATATGTCGACACACCATAATCACGGAATTATGATGTTTCCTACAGGAATGCTAATTTTTCCCCACTATTGTACCTAGAAGCCAATAAAATTCAGCTAGGAAGAGTTATAGGGGATAAAATATATATGATCCCTCAATTTATAGATAATCCAATATATTCAAACAAGATCTTTTTGAAGAAAATTTTGAATAATAATACATTTGTTGATTCAATGTTTACTGGAATGCATTTTACATGGAAGTTTTACAGGTATCTAACGATTGAGATTTGAATCAATTAACCTAAGTATACATCTCACCTGTAAGCTAACAATGGAAACAAGTAGTTTTGCACAATGTTTTTAGAACTTATGTACCTAACCTCAAAATCGTAAAGCGGATATGACACATAAATTTTTAATTTCGATTCACTTCTACACTTCAGAAGTATATTCTTTATGATAAAAAAGACAAGTCCTCTCGTATAAACGAGCTAGGTGTCGCCAAATTATTTTGTGATCATTGTCTCAGTATTACGTCTACCGATAACTATAACCACAACAATTGTATCAGACCAACTAAAATGCAATGCATTTTGGCACGAATCACGAAATAAACAAATAAAATATATCGTTGAAACCCGTGTGTTTCGATCGACTTACTTATTGAACGCGTTGATACAGAAATTCGAGAAATAGACATCAAACACGTGGATGGCACACTGCTATATTTTAACATTTTGAAAACACTAATCACTTAATAATTTCAATCACAAATTATTGATACAGGTAAATCAAACACATTAATTATTACTTGACTTACCATTTCGCTATTTTAGCGAAGCTATTTCTCCAAAAAACACTATAGGCGGCGGTAAAGACCATCCGCCATGCCACGGAGAAATAAAAAGACCGGAAGAATCAAAACGTCTGACAGTTTTCTACAATGATTGCCATATATTATTGTTTAATGCAAAAGACTGGACTTCCTGTAAGAAATTATATTATGTACTTAAAATTTCAGTACATATAAAAACAAAAAATTAAATGAATTCATCTAAAAAGCGTAAAACTCGTTTATTCGTATTTAATTTTACCTTTTCAAAAGTATTCAAAAGAAAAAATTAGTTCATAGTTTTCCCCGTATAGCTCCGTATAGCCGTATATTAAAAAAAAAAAAACTAATCAAAATCGATTAATTAAGTTCATAACAACATTTATGATTCTGTTTCGCATTTCTTGTTTATTGTTTATTTTACGACATCTATAGATTCGATGCTTATTGATGGCATATTGATGTTATTGTGTCAGTACATACTCAGTACTTCACGCCCTTCATTAAATTAATCTCAATCCTCGATGAATATTGAGCAATGAAATATTATTTAAAATACGAAGCAGAGAACGAAAACAATCATGGACGAACGAATTTGCCGCAATGCCAATGATAATAATCCAGCAACCTCACAAGACAACCAAACGAGCCAAGATTGTGATAATGCTTCAGTAATTTCCAAAGAATATGTTACAAACACAGTTGATTTCACATCTGTTGAGCAGGAACAGGCAACCCCAATACCTTCCACTTTAAGGCCTTGTAAAGATGAAACTCCTAATTGTAAATCACCGAAAGCAATGCCGTTGTTAATATTTAGTAGACCAACGTCACTTATTATGCATAGCCCAACTTCACATCCTATCAATTTACTTTCTCAATCACATATATCAATACCTAATCAGCCTCAAACCTTATTTCTCTTGGCATTAGCAAAATTAAATGAGAGTTCCATTAGTTTAACAATGACAAATAACCTTCATAATATGAGTAGCTTGCTAAACAACCAGAAGGGATATTTACCAGAACTCTCTCCTCCAGATTCATTAACTAGTGCTCCACCTTCATATTCATTTGTGTTACGTCAAATGACAGCAAGACGGAGACCAAGACTAATGGGAACTTTTATACCCTCACCATCCTTTGTACAACATAGTCCTCCACCCAATTATGCTGCGGCTTTTGATATATATGTAGATAATGCCATACCACCACCAACTACAAGAGTGTATAACTTTGGTTTCACTCCTATGCCTGTTATTTGCACGGAATGTGGGTACACAGGTATGACAATGGTGAGGGCTAAAGTAACGTTATGTACACATTTATGTGCCTTCACGTTGTGTATTTTTTGTTGTTGGTTATGTGCTCCACTTCCATACGTATTACGTTCTTGCAAGGATGTGTATCATTATTGCAGAAATTGTCGCAACTATTTGGGAAGGTATTGTCCTACTAACCCAGAAAATAATTAAACGTCAAAAGGATGAGGCCACATCTGCATAAAATACAGTAAAGCACAATAATGAAAAGGAAACAATTAGTGAACAAATAATTTTAAAATTCATAAATATTGTTTTTTTTATCTCTGTATATTATACATTTTTTGAACGAAATAATAGTGTTGCTAGATGTAAAATATGTATGTAGAAAATATTTGTATTGTAAATGAATTTTAATGAGTTTCGCTGTGTTTCATATCAGATATTTCCTGTAATTTTATCTTCTTCGTGATCATTATAATTTTCTTGCATTTAACCCCTTTTTATAACATTTATTAGGTTATAATACACCGAAAGGTCAAATAGGAATGCAATGTGATTTTACTACTGACGCGTTCATAAATACTTTCGATTTTTTGAAAATTTTGTGAATTTTTTTTTCGTGAATTATTATAGAGTCTATGAAGAATATATTCTTGCTATATATTGTTAGAGAAATTGCTATTAATACACCAAATTAACACACTATTATTTCAAAAATTATTTTAAACTGTCAATTAAAACGAACGCGACGTCTGTCAGTGATTTTTTTAGCGCCCTCTGGTGTTGAAATGTCGTTTTGTAAAATTAGAAGTCACAGCCTTCCGCGAGTTCCGTGTATATTGCGGAAAATACCCTTTTTGGGCGTCCGACCACATGTGTGAATTGTGAACAAAATATGGTTCTTTTGTGATTTTCAGTTAAAAAAGACCTTTTTCTTGGTGGTTCATTCAACTAATTGATAGATAAAGTGCACTTGGTACGCGGAGTGCTCTAGAAAATTGGAACAAGACGACGGAAGTGAATTTTTTCGATGTAAATACGGTCGGGCCAGGGTCAATCTGGTGTGCATTGCGAACTGTGCGCATATTTTTTAGTGACCGAGTTTCTACGTATTCGATATAACAGTTGATCGTGTCAGACCTTCGAATAATTATAAAAAGTTCTTCGATTTGTGGGTCCGGGCCAAAGCATGGCGTATTGATAGGCATGGCGCCGCGCTCGTGATCGGAGGTCGGCGCGGAGCGCGCGCCTGCTTACATAACGTAGCGGTGGTATGGCCACGCGAGTGTCCGTCGAGGGAACGGGGCCCTCGTACGCGTCAGTGCTAAATTTTGGTGGTGTTGAAAGTAATAAAGAAAACATTGAGTCCACGGAGAGTGTGGTGGAAGCTCCTCCTCGCCAAGATGACGAGGAGGAGGAAGGGTTCGTGCCTGTGATCTCCCACGCGCGGAGGCCAGGCAAGAGTCGACGGGATCGGGAGCGCAGGGCTCCGCCTAGGCCTCACAAGACGCCTCAGGCTGCCCATCCAGACGCACCAGCTGCACCAGATCCACAACAACAACCTCAGCAGCAGCAGCAGCAGCAAACATCTGAGGCTCAGCCGAAGAAGTTTGTTGAAGCTCCAATACCCAAGGTCAACCCTTGGCAGGTGAGTGACATTCCAAATCTCTTTCATTCATAATTTTCCAATATGATTAATATTACAACCATGTGATGACATATTATGAAATACCTCTGAATATTATGAATATGACAGTGTTATAATTATCATGCAACATCTAATTATATTCAATATTCTAATTTATTTTATATTTGTCAAGATATCGTGATTTCTTGCACACTCATAACCTTAAAACATTTCCTGTTCATATCTTTCCAAATAGCTTTGAATATCTAAGTATTATGTAAGTTGAAGAAAATGTGTTAATGGAAACACAATTTATGTAAACACACTGAAATTTGAACTTTTTGTCATCCACTATAACTGTAACATAACATGATATATATTTATATGATGTTATATTACACCATTAACAACATATATAGTGCACAGAGAGAACTTTATAGGTGTTATTATTTGTAAATAACTAAAATACACATCTACAAAACTACAAAGCTATAATTATACATACAAATTTTTAGTTCACACAAATATTTTGTAATACTACTTCATTTCCTCTTTTTTGATATGCAATATGAATAACAGCTGAATGATTCATAGGAAAGTATAATATTATTTTAACTGTTATATCATATACTAGCTTTCTGTTGACTGCTTTGCCAGCTTAGCCAAGTAAAGGAAGACATTCCCGTTCCTATAGGGATTTCAGAATAATAACTATATACTTATGATATACTGTGTCCTTTGTTTGGTCTCAAACTACCTGTGTAACAAATTTATACCAAATCAGTTGAGTAGTTTCTGAGATTATTGCGTTCAAGCAAATAAACAAAAAAAAAAAAACACTCTTCGCTTTGTGTCATATTTTCATTTGAAGTATAGTGAATCAGGTTAATTGTAAACAGGGGTAATCGGAAACAATTCTCAATAAACTTTTATAAAACTACTACTTGTTAAAAAACTACTTTTTCTAATGCCATTATTTTTTTGTATACAATATCTGATCTATGGAAATGCATTATATATATATTAAAGCCTTTTTAGACATTCTGCAAATACAGAAAAAAATTACTAGGATGTTTGTCAAATTACCCTGAATGAGCCTACCTCAAATGAAGAAATAATCCATATTTTATATCACAAGAATTATCTACAGAGTAGATCCTACACTATGTCACTGTTACAATGTTAAATGTATAATTCTCTTATCTCAATATGTTATCTTTTTGTGATCACATAGAAACAAGCTGGTTAGTTTAAGATTTAAGGACATGTAATAAGATACTTCTACTAAGCTATGAGACAAAACCTTTTGGTTTATTAATTGAAAACTATCTGCGCCCCGCAGTTTCACCCATGTAAGTTCGTATCCCTTAGGAACATCGATATAAAAAGGTGCCTATATGTTATTCCACTTGTTGAAATTTCATTTCAATCAGTTCAGTAGTTTTTGCGTGAAAGGGCAACAAACACACACACATCCTTACTGAACTTTCGTATTTATAATATTAGTTTTATTATTTATTTATAATATTAGTAGGATTCAAGTCATTACCTAATAAGTAGTTAATAAAACTTCCTTAACCTAACATTAAGGTTTCATCAGAAAATTATATTATACAATGCGCCTGTCCGGGCTCTGCCCAGATATCAAGATTCCTCTTTATCCTAAGGGAGTATTTCATCAGGATAAAAAGTATCTCATATACCTTAAAGTCTTTAATTTCTAAATCCTTTTGCCATTACATTGTTACTACATGTTAGGTTATTATGTTCATATAGTTCATATATATTTTATGGACCACGTTCAACGCCACAGTAGACTGCTAGTACTATAATGATGTTTAAAGTATAAAATATTTTTAAAATATGATAGCATATATCTCACCTTGACACAGACATCTAAAAATTGAGAGTTATCTTAGCACAATTACGTAGGTATTTGTTCTGATTGCAAGCATTTATGTATAATACTTAATATAAATTTTATTTGAACTAATTTTTAATTTAAATTATGTAATTTATGATTACATTAATGATTAATAAGGGAGCCTATTGATATTCTGTATTTATTTTCTGAAGTTATTTCCATGATTTTCCCAAATTTTACATTAGTCCCTACTTATTTATAAATGCCCCACTTGCCCTACTAATTTATAAAGGCGATAATAATTCTATCTCTCTCTGTTTTCTTCACACTTTAAACCTTTGATGAAAAATAAGGAGAAAGGATAGTTTTTAACCCAGAAATCTCATGTAAATGGGCAGCATGCGGGCGAAAATCTTAGAATGTATATGTCTTCCTTGGTCGATGCAGGCAATTCTGAATAGAATAGCTAGTTCTTTATAATTTTAATTCTAGATAAATATAACACAACTGGTAAATGAGTATTTGAATTTTATATATATACATAAAAGATGGTTCAGTATTTTCACAACATATAATTGATATACAGATATGTAGATGTAGAGTAGGTAATATAAGATTTAATTTTGTTATTAGTAATATGTGTAAAGTAAACTCAAAGTCACACTAAATGTTGTATTTCTTTTTGTTCAAAATAAACACAAAAATATTCATATAAACACATAGTATGTTGCACAATACTTTATCGTCTATACAATTTATCCTCCTTTTACTTTCCTTTTATCATCTGAACAATCTTTCTCTCTCTCACCAACAAGGCTGTAAGCTATATGCCCTTCGAAATAGAAAGGCCAAAATTACAGTTTTTTTTGTTGAGTTTAGCAGTTTAATTCATGTGTAAGACTTTTAGAAAAACCTGTTTGTCTTTGAGTATATTTCCTGTAAATTTGCTTAGTTCAGTTCTTTAAAAGTTTAACAAAATAAGTTGTCTGAACTTATCTAATCTTATATTAATGATTTTACAGTTTAAACATTATTTTATAATCGAGCTCAGTGATGTATCAAGTTGTCTATAAAAAAATAGATACAAAGTACAAGGTTTTTTAAGTATGTATATGTTTGATCTTTAGTAATATTTATATTAAATCATAGTCATAAATGTGAATGCGTACATGTTTGTTTGTCTGTCTGATGTCTGTCACTGTCTGTTTTATTGTAGGAATTTTGTGTCTGGATATAGTTAGGAGGCTAAACCATGAAATTATAGACTACTTTTGTTTCCAATTATATTCTCCTGGGAATGCTAGCATTATATTATAATAATCACCAACTTCAGGAGCTTATATATGTATGTTTATAAATGAGCTTATATATATATATATATATATATTTGTATGTTTTTGTGTCTTCAAATCTTTTTACTGGGTGATCAGATTTTAATGTTTCATTTTAAAAGACCGCACGAAAGCCACCAGGGTTTTTGTGGTCCCATAAAAACATGGTCTTCTGACATTTTTAAAGCTGGTTGAATGTTTTGTTAAAATAAAATTATTTGTAACATAAAAAAGCAGTATTAATTCCAGTGTGGAAAAATGATGGTGCTAGACGACCTACATAGCTCTCTGTCTTTGTATCACACTGGAATCAGTGCTGCTTTAGGATGTCACTAATTGCAGAGGAATAAAGTTATGCCTGCTTACACACAAACCTTATACGTATAATTATTTTATTTTATGGACACAAGAAGATACAAATGTTAAAAAAAACTTTAAACATTTGAGGCACGTTACTTAATTAAATTATTATTAAGCATTCAACCTTGGTATTTACATTCGAGTTAACATTTCATAAGCTCACTTTCAATCTATATTGTGTTGGGATGTGGATTGTGTAATGGTATCATATTTGTTACATTCGCAAGGGTAATTAATATTTAGTTGTTAATTATAAATTTATTATAGACCGGTTTTATAATGGAGAAAATAATATGTACAGAAAGTATAATATTTTTAATGTAAAATCTTTTATATCTATTAAGTACCTATATGAAATTTATTCAATGAAAGATTGCAGTCTTGATTTGTTATTATGTCCTTTTCCATTCAATACCGTATATAGCTGAAGAGTATGTTTGTTTGAACATGCTAATCTAATTAACAACAGCTAAAGGTGTTTAAAAAAATTTGATTTCAAAGATTTTTCACAACTGGTTATCTACAAAATCTCCAAATGTTATACGCTAATATTATATATATATATATTTGTTTCATTATACATATTAAGCAATAATTTATTTATTAATTTCGTTTCGCGTGGAACGTTTTCCTTGGTTAGAACTTAACACCTTTGTTCCACTTCTAGTTCTAATTAGAGAAAATGCATTAAAACTAATGAAAAAACGGTTTTTAACAGTAATATATATACAACTAACTTTTCGCCCGCGTAAAATTCGCTTATATCGCGCGACATGATAAGGAGTATTTTCTTCGCATTAAAAAGTATAGTTTGTTCTTTCCCATGGTTTGTTCTTTCGTTTAGCTCCATCTTCATACCAAGTTTCATCAAAACTCGGTTTGACAATAACGAACTTTTATACAAAATTTCATTCCCCTTTTTTCATGTCCTTTCTCAAGTTCAGTTCTATCTTCATACCAAATTTTGTCAAAATCGATTCAGTGATTTAGGCGTGAAAGCGTAACAGACAGACAGAGTTACTTTCGCATTTATAATATTAGTAGGGATACAAATGCAACAAATTACAACAATGCAACGCAGAATCTTTTGGGCATTGTACATAATGGAAGAGAAATTTAAGTCAGTTGTGAACATAGAAATAAATTAATTACAATATCAAAATGTGTTCGACCTGAATCACAATGCAAAATAATTCGTAATTTTTTTTTTTTGTTGAAGAGTGCATATTTTGGTGACCGACCCTGTAACAAATGAACCATGAACTAATGACCCTATAACCTATAACAAACATCCGCTAAACATGCCAAAACATACTATTTTAATGTATGAAAATGGCAAATGAAAGTATTTTTTTTTTAATACCATACAATTAACATAAGTGGCATCGAGTCGCTTATCATTTCGTGTTTTATTTTTACGCAATAAATTTTAATAGTCTCGTAAAGTGAAGTGCATATATCATATGCTATTATGTGGAATCGTGAATGAAGTGTATTAAACCGAGCGATAAATGTGTTTTACTAGATAATTCAAATTTAAATGAATCACACGCTGGAGGGTTGATGGAATCAATGTTCTATTATGTTTAACCTATACTTTAACAGTAATACCAGCTGACCCGGCAAATGCTGCTCTGCCTTACTCTTATCGTTCAGGTGTAGGACAAATAGATGTTGGTCGATACTCAGAACTACCCGATATGCACATAAAATTACATAAGAATCGGTGCAGCCATTTCGGAGGACTATGGTAACTGACATTGTCATAGGAGAATCATACTACCTAATATTATAAATGCGAAAGTTTATGAAGATGAAAAAACTATTTAACCGATTGCAATGAAATTTGGTACGTAGGTAACTGCACAACTCGAATAACATAGGCAACTTTTTATCCCGATATTTCTACGGAATACAGATTTGCGCGGGTGAACGGGTTAGTTTTTTATAAATAGACATTTTAAGCTGAAGAGTTTGTTCGTTTGGACGCGTTAATCTCAGGAAGTACTGATTCCAATAGCAGAAGTGTGGAAGGTAGGCTATTCTTTATGTCATCATGTAAGTCGTGGGTGAAGCCACGGTTCACAGTTAGTTACCTATGTGTGCAACACTTTTATAAATATATTTCCTTTATCTATTTACATTCTACATACATTATTATCTATTTATCTGTTTAGATTGAACATTAATGGTTGATTAATAATTGTCACAGAAGTTGAGTTGTGTACAATTTAGTGTGAAATATCCATCAAGGCTTTTCAATTACTTTTATTGTTTGTATGTGATACAGTTCCGTTTTTCCTAGTTCGAACTAGTTAGAATCAAATGACAAGAAAACTTGTCTACGACTCATCATTCATAATCGAACTCGTGAGATTACAGTTTGACGAAAATTTGTGCTCTATACATTTACTTAGCAATGTGACGAACTATTTTTCGATGGACTATATATAATGCGAATAGCTTTAACTTTTCCCGCAACGCGTATCAGGTGAAGATAGCGAGTGTAGTTTTTTTTAATGCTAGAGCGGGGCAATTGATCTAGTGGTTCGCCTGATGGTAAGCGAGCACCACCGCCCGTGAACATTCTCAATGGTAGCGCTTTTTAAATAGTAAAGGATATGGAAAGGATTGACGAGGGAAATAAATGAATGAATGGATTGGGAGGGCGAGGCAAAGGAATTACAGGCCAGGTTTTTGAAATAAATCAAATAGACAAAGCAGGCATCAACTTTTCGAATTAAAATATTAACCATAAACATCGATCCACTCGTTTACATGTTAACGAATAAAAATAAAAAAAAAATTGTCAAATTTATAACCTCCTTCCTTTTCGAAGTCGGTTGAAAAGTGACACACAGACAAATAAAGTTTTTCAGTAAATAAATAGGCGAATAATTAGATTAAGTGAGGATTATTATTGCTGATTGATTGATATATTTCCCACATTATCACTGCTTTAATACGAGTCTTAGTGCTTACTTCAATGCTGAGTATGTTTACTGTTATATTATGACATAGTGTAATTGAGATTGTATTAATTGTACGTACCAATACGCGTTTATCTGTTAATAATAATAATAATGCTAAGCTGTTTGTTATCTGTGGGGATTATTGCGCCAGGCTTAGTTCGCTTGATCTTGACGATGACGTGTATAGCGGTCCGCCCCGGCTTCGCCCGTGGTACGTATATAGCACGTGGGGGTCTTAGACATATCCCACCGTGGAAGGGAAATTTTTATAGGATTGAGATGTGGCATCGCGGTCCAAAGTAGTCAATGTCACTCTCTAGCTTCTCTCTCTATCTCCGACTACAGAATTTCACATTTGAAATACCGCCGTTGTTATGTAAAAGAGAGACGAGCAAACAAACACTTTTGTGTCCATAATGTGTGTAAAGTATTTTTGGCATATTTTCATGATCGATGCTTAATAGTCTTATTTTTATAACCTCACTAGCAACGCCCCGCGGTTTCACCCGCGTAAGTCCGTATCCCGTAGAAATATCGGGATAAAAAGTTGCCTATATGTTATTCCAGTTGTCCAGCTGTCCACGTACCAAATTGCATTGCAATCGGTTCAGTAGTTTTTGCGTGAAAGAGCAACAAACGTACAGACATCCTTACAAACTTTCGCATTTATAATATTAGTAGGAAGTATCAAGTATCAAGTGATTTATTATACAAAAATATACAGTAAATTTATGTATAACGCCTGATCTGTTTAATTACGCATTATATATCACCAGCTCCGTCATACCAAAACAAAAAAAAAAAAAAAAAAAAAAAACAACCCGTGAAAAACTCCCTTCGCCGTTCGTTCGTAACTGGCTATCGCGCAATTGCATCGTTATAATATTATGCGACCCACATTATGCGTCGAGTGCGACACGTGGTCAGTTTTGAGGTTAGGTCTCCACGCCGACGTGTCCTAACCGCTAGGTGGCAGATAAGATACGCCTGTGTCTCAGATAACGTGGCTACGGTTTTTTTTATTAATATCTTCTACTCGATTCGCGTGTGATTTTGCGTTGCGAGTGAAGTCGTTGCGAATACAGTTGTGTGTGTGAGGGGGGGTTCTACTTTACTATATGCTATATGAATATTTGCTATTCAATCACGCATTAACGGTTAGACCGATTTCGATGTGATCATGCGAATTGATAGGATATGTATTGGTATATGTGTTATGTTAACCAGTTGTTCGTTTGCGTTCAGCAAGTATCAAATTCATACTTATTAAGCACGATGAGTATTCTGTAGAACAATATATTATGTATTATCTAAATCGGTTCAGTCGTTTTGCGTGTATCAACTGTTGATAGCACGTTATACAGAATGTGATGATTAAAATTACCATTATTAATAATAATAATATAATAATAAGTAAATTAATTTTTAAAATTGTTTTTTTTAAATCGTGCTGTAATCGATAAAATTTGTATGAATCCTTGGCGCCACGTGAAAAAAACTGTTAAGTAATCTTAATACACAACCTGGTGCTTATCTGTGGAATTATTTATGATAAATAATTTGTAATATCCGACGCGAAAATATCCGATATCGGTCAGGCCGCGATAAGAATGCAGCCTTGCGGCAATTCGCGAACATTTCGCTCGTCATCATCATTATCGTCAAACTCAAACTCAAACTCAAACATTTACTCATTCAGTTAGACTTCTTATAGAAGCACTTTTGAATCGTCATATTACACAGTTATAACATTTACCATCGGAAGGCAGTTTCTACAGGGAAGAGCCGGCAACAAATTCTGTAGTTGCATCAAACCCACATTATACTAGCTGCGCCCCGCGGTTTCATCCGCGTAAGTCCCTATCCCGTAGGAATATCAGGAAAAAAGTTACCTATATTTAATCCAGTTGTCCAGCTGTCTACTTACCAAATTTCATTGCAATCGGTTCAGTGTTTTTGCGTGAAAGAGCAACAGACACACACACACATCCTTACAAACTTTCGCAATTACAATATTAGTAGGATTAGTAGGATTACGTTCCCACTGCTGGCCTTACGCCTCTAACATATCTTCTTACTTTAACTCTGTACATTATCGACCAAGTAAATAAAATTCACAAAAAAAAAACAATGATAAACTCTTCAATGAACGCGCTAAATATAAAATGACTCCGGATCTAGTGAGCAGCGAGTTGTTTCATCATCATACCAAAGCTCCCAAGGTCGCGTGACGTCACGTGACGTCACCGAGCGTGACAGTGGGTTATCGTGGCTGACAGAAAATCGGCCCCTAAATACGTACAATTAATTATTATATTACATTTTTAATAAGACGGCAGTCGCGATCGATTCGGTTGGTTAAGGATCGAGCGCTTGCTGCTAGAGCGATGTTATGTGGTTTAATGTTGTGAAATAACACTCTTCGCTTAGAAATTATAGACTTTTTAACGGATTTTCAACGTGATTTATTCATTGAACTCAAGACTTAAGTAGTCTCCAGCAGTCTCCCAGTGCCATGTGCACTCGCACTCGCTGTAAAATGTTAATTGTGTTAAATAATTAAATAATATTATGAATTAATCGCATTTAAAATCCGTTAAAAAGTCTTTTTTCTTCTTTTCTTTTTATTTTGTGTCATGCTAATAATAGTCCTCCTTCATGTAACTAGTGTAGTTTAATAGATGTTATTATAGATATAAACCTTCCTCTTGAATCACTCTTATCTATTAAAAAAAACCGCATCAAAGTCCGATGCGCAGTTTTAAAAATTTAAGCATACATAGGGACGAAGCGGTAGCGACTTTGCTTTATACTATGTACTGATGTGGATGCATAAATCTCCTGCTCCTCTCCTCTCTCTCCTCTCCCCTCTCTCCTCTCTCCCTCCTCTCCTCACAACGCTCTCCTCTGCAGGCTTTGTTTACTTTTACGTTTACTTTTACTGATTGAAGATGATTTTATTATTATGATTTCTATTACGGACCGTCCAAACTACTAGACCGATCGGGCTAAAATTTAACATATTATATAGCTTGTATAACATGTATAGCTTCTATAACTATAATGCAAACATCCGCTTAGAAAGAATTTTGATAAATTCTACCCCCAAGGGGATGAATAGAGCGTGAAAGTTTGTACACACGTTTGATAAGTTGTTTTATAGCAATTATTGATGACTACAATCTGAAATACTTAAAACGATCGATGGTTCCCTTTATCTCTAGAATAGTATTAGGTAGATATTGTAGCTATCGAAAGATCTCGCCACGCGCACCTTAACGTGCCCGGGTCTCGCACGAGCATCTGCAATTGAATAGCAATTACCAAGCTGCAGCAACTGATTTATTTTTACTCACCACTAGACTAGACTAGACTAGATTTGCCCCGTGACTGTCGGCGCGAAATGGAGTCTAGCGAGTAGCTTTACCAGCTTATTTTACTAGCTTTTACCCGCGGTTTCGCATGATTTAAATTCGGTGTAGTTTAAATGATGTTTCATAAAAACCTTCCTCTTGAATCACTCTATCTATTAAAAAAAATCCCATCGAAAACCGTTGCGTAGGTTTTGAGTTTTTAGCATACATAAAGACATATGGAAAGAGAAAGTGACTTTGTTTTATACTATGTAGTGATTGATATATTCACCTTTAGATTAATAACGTTCCGCCCCGGCTTCGCCCGTGGCTCTCATATAGTACTCACGGCCCGTGAGTCACGGGTCACCAATGGAGAAATAATTTCTCAAAACGGCCCAGTATTTCCAGTGATGAGCGCGTTCAAACGAACAAACTTTTCAGATTTATATGATATAAATATACATAGAATAGAACTATGGATTAAGCATTGAAAATCACAGCAAATCACCATAATGTAATGAGACGATTCGTAAATTCGTTACATAAATAAATAAACATAAATCATCTTACACATGCAGAAAACCGGTGATCCGTAACAAATCCCTAATAATATTGTAAATGCGAAAGTAACTCTGTCTGTCTGTTTGTTTGTTTATCTGTTACGCTTTCACGCCTAAACCACTGAACCAATTTTTTTTGTAACTTGCTATGAAGGTAGTACTGAACTTGAGTAAGGATATAGGCTAATTTTTATCGCGGAAAAAATGGTAGGAATTGAAATAGGGAGATGAAAGCGATATAACCGAATTCCGCGCGGGCGAATCCGCGGGCGTAAAGCTAGTCACATTATAAACGCATCATTTGTAACTTTCCATTAAACAAATAGTCACTTCTAGCATCGTCTCGAAAACATACTCATTTCGATTCTCCTGTAAACAAACAAACAACCGCTATTAATAAGAGTGAAACCAATAAATATATTATCCAATTGTATTCAATAACATTTAATAATGTAACCAGTTGGCATCGCTCCGGCGTACGTCACAGGATTGTTGCGGTGACGTCACGGGACCTCGCTGCGTCACGGGTCGTAAAATTTCGTTGGCCATTTTTTTTTTTTTTTTTATTATTAGCCATGACTGTCCCACTGCTGGGCAAAGGCCTCTCTTCCCTCAGTCCACATCTCACTATTGAGAGAAATTCTGAGCCAATCTTTGCAATATGTATCTAGCTCCTACCCACCACGTAGTCTTTTTGTCTTGTAAGGGATCCACATAGTGGTAATCTTCGCCCACAACTCTTCGGATCGTTGGCCATATCGCATGTTTTATTGTGAAGAACCAAAAAAAAAAAAGTCTTACGGAGGCCAGAGAGGTTGGTCGGTACGTTGTGTGTGTTTATGAATGGTGCCAGATTAGTAGGAAGTTTTTGTAATGATCGCGTGTTAGCTAATGTATCGTTTTTCATTACGTCACGGTGGTTCCCACTTTTGTTTGATGAAGGGAATTGAGACGATCTGAAAAGTATGTTCTACTAGACGCGCGTCACGGATATCAAGATTCCTGTTTTATCCCAAGGGAGCATTAAATCGGGATAGAAAGTATCCTATCATCCAAGTCAGTTCGTACGCTGTCTATATACAAAATTTCATCAAAGTCCGTTCAGTAGTTTCCGCGTAATTGACGGACAAACATACAAACATTCACATTTTTTAATATTAGTGTGATTTACACGAGGACCGTGTGTTCCTTGTTTGTGCAATAAAACAGCATCGTTTTCAATTATAATTTAGTACAAAAATAAAATATTACTAACCAAACTCAGTATAAGAAAAAATATTGCCCGCAGTAATAGACAAATTTCGTTTTAGACGTGTCATGCACTTATGAGACACGAGTTTTATTTCATAATAAATGACATTATTTTTCTCATAATGACGTCACACGTCCGCGACCTTGCATGACACATGGTCGTAAATAGCTGGTATTACCGCGGGGCCTGGTAGTACGAAGTCTGCAAATCTACATACAGCCAAATGTTATTGTATGATCATGGGGGATACTGGATGGATGGAATTCTCTATAAAGGCCCGCGATAGTCTCACTTGTTCACTATCCAATGAAAAGAGAAAATAAACAAATTAATAAATATTAGTGAAATAGCAGATGGTTATTTTTCAACAAAATAAAGGTTTTGTTGCTCACGTGATCACACTAATATTATAAATGTGCAAGTTTGGATGTTTATCCGTCTATCATGCTGAAACTACTGAATGAATTTTGATGAAATTTGGTATATAGACAGGGTATGAGCTGATTTGTGTGATAGGATACTTTTTATCCTTATTAAATGATACCTTGGGATAAAACGGAAATCTTAATATCCGAGCAGAGTCGGGACGAGCGTCTAGTAATGTATAATCATAGAAGTACGTAAGTAAAGCTAGACACAGTTGCGTCGTGTTAGTTTATTTTTCGCCCAGTTCAGTTCAATGAAAACGCACACACTACAGAGTATCAGTCCATACAGGCGGATTAATCGGTAGGTTGAATACAGATAAATTAGGGGGAAATTTATAATCCAATATTCTAGTAATGATTTGGACGTCTGTAAAGCTAGAAAGGTCAAGTCGGCAGAATCACTCGAATTATATCTCAAAATTTAGTGCTCATTTAGTGCTAATTTAGTGCTGATAACAGATATTTGGTGCTGTGATAGGAGGACTAAAAATGAGAACACTGCTAACTTTTCATTAAGCTAGCAGTGAACTAATCGTGACCGCGCTATGATACAGTTGGAGCGAGAGGCACATCAACTAATAATTTAGTGCTCAATTAGTGCTGCCTGTACAAGCAAACAGATTTTTCAAAAAAAAATTTTTTCAGTTTTTAGGTATAGATAACTGCTGACATAACGATACGAGCAATCATAGAGCTTGAACATGACTTTAAAATCGGTATTGGTAACTTGTGATGGAATGATAAGTATATTGTTTCCTACGCTTGGTTTATAAACCATAGACGCCATAGTTTTGGATCAGGTCTAACATTACCCAGACTTCTTCTATGCACCTCGTAATCACTATCTCACCCTATTCCAAGGGCGTAGGTCAGGTCTAATGAGAGCACTGGATCTCTGCCAGGATGCATTTGTCATCTGTCACACGCACTCGCACAGCTATTTGATTTGATATTGAGATGCGCAGAGGTCAAGGGGTCAATGCCTCCGGCTTTGGCGTGTTTCGTCTGCCCTGAGCTGATGGGAGATGCTTTGCAGTTAGTTTTCAGTGGTAGTAATTGACTTGGACTTGTTAGCAGTTAAGTAGGTACCTGTACAAATTTATTTTGAACTTGCTGCGCCCCGCGGTTTCACACGCGAAAGTTCGTATCCCGTAGGAATATCGGGATTAAAAGTTGCCTATATGTTATTCCAGTTGTCCAGCTACAGTCTACGTACCAAATTTCATTGCAATCGGTTCAGTAGTTTTTGCGTGAAAGAGCAACAATCACACACACATCCTTACAAATTTTTTGCATTTATAATATTAGTGGGAAGTGGGATAGTGGGATTTGTTTTGAGATGTGATTATTTCCATTAGTACAACGTATTATTTAGAAAATAGACAAGTATATTGGTGAGGGAAAAAAATCGTGATGTCAGAAATGGATCTAGATGAAAACCTGAATCTGCCTGGCACAAGCTGAACTAGATCCCTTTTGTCAGTACTGAAGCGGTGGAACTACTAGGCGGAAGGATGCACACCAGATCGTAAAATGGGAACAAATGACAACAATTTTCTACCAAAGACAAAGAATCGCATCAGTAAGGTCACGTAGTTATCACGTAACAAAACAAAAAAGTGCAGTGCAGTCGGATTGAGAACCTCCTTCGTTTTTGGGAACGTCGGTTAAGATGGTTTTTATTTATTTCCCTTCCCTTTTCTTTTAATTACTACATAATATAAAACAAAATCGCTTTCTCTGTCCCTGTGTCCCTATGTACGCTTAAATCTTTAAAACTGCGCAATGATTTTTGATGGTTTTTTTTAATAGATAGTGATTCAAGACAAAGGTTTGTATGTATAATTATATCAATTAAACTACTCTGTCTTAACGCGTTCGAAGCCCCTGGCAAAAGCTAGTTCGAAATAAAATTTAAGGTAACATTGTTTTAAGGAAGAAGCTACCGACGACTGAAACACAGTTCGCAACTAATTCCGTAGTCGGTGGGTCGTATCAAAAATTAACTTGGTTTTATGTCAAAAATGTGTTTTTTTTTTCATACTTTTATAATATATTTACGAATACAGTACATAGAATCTTCTAGTAAGTTAAGATAAAATATACATGTCTGTAATTGAAAGAGCCTATTTCCTTCTCCTATCCCTTCCCAGTCCATTCCTTCTTTCCAGTCATCAATCCTTTCCTGATCCTTTATCCCTTAAAAGCGGGCAGCGCATTCTCTGAGATCAGAGCCTCTGCGAATGTTCATGGGCGATAGTGATCCTTTACCACCAGGCGAACCACCAGCTCAGTTGCCCGCTATGACATAAAGTATGTCATAAAGTAAAGCCTCTATGAGCGGCAACTGCTAATGCGTTGTTTATTTACATTTCACTATGGGACTCATACTAGGTGCTCGTATATATACAGATGTATTATTAGCCGACGCGGCGGGTCCAGGTTGGGGCGACACGGTTGATCAAGCCATAACGTTCGGTATTTCATCACACTGATAGTACGCGCTAACATTGGAGGCTGGCCAATCCCTATTAATACGCACTATACGCAGCGTGATGGGATTTTGTTTGTTCTAAAGCGCTTTTTTTCTCCCTCTCCACCTCTACGTTTGTATGGTAGTATGTTAATGACCACTTTAGACTCAATTTTAATCCTATGTTTTTATTTTACATATTTATGTATACTAATCCTACTAATATTATAAATGCGAAAGTTTGTGAGGATATGTGTGTGTGTGTGTGTTTGTTGCTGTTTCACGCAAAAACTACTGAAACGATTGCAATGAAATTT